>NW_006264180.1:284738-292596 GCF_000469605.1 Apis dorsata
TAATCGAACGATCGCCACGGCCGAACTTGAGAGAACCGGCCTGTGAAATCTCGAAATTTTCGGCCGCGTTTTCGAAACGCTTGACGCCGCTGTTTCGACCTGGGATTCGAACGTTGAAACGACCAGGGGAACTCCGGTTACGAGGGATATTCGCCCAACGGGTGGATACACTGCTATTTAACTCGATCCCTGAGGATTTAAGCGCCACTTGGCCGCACTCGAAATGTATATTTCCTTGAGAACGGGACTGTTCATGGTATGTGTTCTGAAATGGATAGTTAGAATATTGCTAAACGAAAGTAGGACAGAACAATTTGCTTCGATCCTTTTTCTTTCTTTTTTTTTTTTCTTTTTTTTTAGCTTTTCTCCTTCAATTTCCATACGAATTAAATTTCATTACGTGAAAAAAGTTTTGTTAAGAGATCATGCTATATGAATTTCATTAATAAAAAAAAAAAACTTAATTTCTAAAAAGCTTGTATTTAATTAAAAAAAGTTTTTTATGATTATTTATTCTTATAGGATATGAAATATTATACATTATTCGTTCGAATAAAATATGTAATGGAAAATGTGCCAACTGTGAAATGATAAATTATATTATCACACTATCAATGATGCCGCAGGTTATATACAATATAATCGTATTATCTCTCGTATTATCTCTGGACGAACTTTAGTAACTTTAGTCCTTATTGCTAAATCGTAGTCGTGCAATTCAAGATATTTGCATGTCATCACTTGAAACGGATTATCGTTAATCCAACTATTATTATACCATCATTGATAAATTCCCCAACGATTTAAATTTCTCGATTTCAATCTCATTTATGTATATAAAAATTTTCTTTGATCTTTGTTTATGAAATTATTATATAAAATAATGTGAATTTGGAAAAGACAACAAAGTACGAAGCGCATAGAAATCAGTATAGAATTTCTTGTTACTTTAAACTTTCTTATTTACAAATATTAAAACTGAATAAAGCCGAGTCTCAATTCATGACTTAGCGTATATTGCCGAAAAGACCCGAACGTCATCGGTGAAGATCGATGTCGATAAGGTAGACATTAATATTTAATTTTCCATTTTATTTAACCAATATTGTTAGTTCTCTTGTCACGGTTCATTTTGACCATGATATTCCACTGTGACTATCAATATTCGTAACAACGCATTTAATATTACATTATTACAATATTACAAATTAATTCTAACATAAATATATTCGATGCAAATTACTACAAGCTTTTGTGAAAAGATTCCGTCTAACGTTTTAAAATAAATGAAGACGGAATATTGCAAGATGAAAATAGAATAGAATGATTTCCTTTGAGCTTTCTTTTTGAATTCATTAATTTTCCTATCATAAATTAAATTTCAATTCCGATTCCATCTATGTGGATACAAATTATCGTGAAAAATCTTGTGAAAAGATTATACCATCATATCAAACGTGATCAAGTTAATGGGCTACGCTCTGTCGATTCGAGGGAATTTATTAGAATCCATTAAATCGCGAAACGCTTTTTTTTTCCTCTCTCTCTCTCTCTCTCTCTCTTTCTGCCGCGCCAATCGACTGGTCGACCGATGACGAAGCTCGTTGATTAACTATTCGATTTCCTCGTATCAGTGGCCGAATTTCAATTACCGAATTGAACCGTCGGTTTTTGTAAACAGAACAGGATAGCCATGTTGCGTGCAGCGGGGATGGCTTTTGTCGACCGCACATTTACGACGAGCATCGGCCCGTATCGTGACCCCTGCTTCAATTCGTTCTTGTTTAACTTTTACGCTAATCTACTTTTTACAATTACAGGCATTGGATTCACAACGATATCGCTATCTCTTTGATGGTGATATACGCAAAGTCTTTCTATGATCGATTATTTCTCGCTTCAAATTTAGAGTATTTGTTTTGATTATTATTTAACATTATTTTCAAAATTTTTTTTAAAATGAATTTTATCTCGCACGCAATTCATCGTTTCTACCTTTCGGTATATTTTATTTTCGCTGTTGATAAAAATTTTCTTTTCCAATGAAATATTGAAAACCGTATAGTGAAAGTAGAAGAAAAATTTACAAGCCAGTTACTATGAATTTTTCAGGAAAATTAATACTATAATTACTATGCTTTAATTATTTACTAGATCGTATAATATGTTAAATATGTTATATATGTTATTTTATATAGATATTGTTCATTTATTATCATAAAGTAAGCTTATATATCATCAAAAATTTTTTAACAAAAAGCACAGTAATTGATTTTCCAAAAAAAAAAATTCATTTACTTATTGAATTGAATTGATTTTTGTAGTTAATGAATTTATCATGTGAAAAAATAAAAATAGTATTAAAATAGTAAAATATTAGATTTATTCCTAAATAAATTATTTTTCCAATAATCCAATCTATATTTCACGGGCATCGTATTGAATACAAAACAATATTTTATTTTTTTAAATTCTGCTGGACACAAAGTTTTCAGAAAAATTATCAACAAATCATCAAAAATTTGAAGCATTCGATTTGAAAATTAAAAAAAAAATGTTTAAACTCTCAAACCTTGTGGAATACATAAATTAAATTAAATTTGAATTTATTTTAAAAAACTGATTATCTTCGATTTCGATAGAGTAATAATTTATCATACAGAAAAATAAGCCTGGGGCACATTTGTAATCGATACAAATACCCCAGTTGCAATTTATTCGGTGGCAATTATCACGATTGATTTCTTTTGATTCGAATTGCCATATCTTTTATGGTATTTATTGAACGCGATATCTTATCATAATTTTCAATATACTTCGGGGCAAATGATTCGATATTATTATTATTTAGCAGTTGTTTTCTCAATACACGAATTTCTGCATCGTTATTATTGAAAACATTCAAAAAAATTCCAGTCATTCGCTTGTTTTATAAACAACAACTTTTTATAATTATAAATCAATTTCTTTTTATTATATCTTTTATCAGTTATTTTGTTCGAATTCAATTTTTTTTGTAATTCTATAATGTGAATTCTTTCTTATAAATAAGATAAAATAAATGATTATCTGATATCTTATAGATATATTATATATTTCAATGATATTTTATTTTATTCTAATATTACAATTCCATTTTCCAAAAATTCCGAAAATAGAATTTTTATTATTTTATTTTCCCAAAATGATTTAATTGGGAAATAATCAAATTACTAAAAAATATTAAGTCATCTGATTATTCTATTTCATGTATAATTATAAATTTAATCAATTTATAACTTTCTTAATTCTCCAATATTATCAATGGATAAATTATTATTACTTAATAGATTAATTAATGAATTTTGTAAAAGGACTTAGGATTAACGAAAGAAAGAAATAAATATAAATCAAACTATTTTTTTAATTTTTGAAACATAAACGATCTAAGAAACATAATATTAATTATGATGTTAGATATTTTCAACAATAATATTTTACTTGGATTAATATTTCTCCAAAAAGCGTCAATCTTCGTTACGGCCTGATGAAGTGAATAGGCCAAAGTTGTCGCAATGGTTAAAAGACAAATTCTGTATTCTCGTTGCGTGTAACGGCATTGCTCAGTTAATTTTCCCCGCTGTCATACTTAGATTCACGGAGCCGAAAGGATAACCGAAGTTCTCTTCATACCTGTTAATTCGATTCGGCGTACGAGTTTCCCCGTAGCACGAGTACGTGGCGAGGATACGAGAAAGTTGAACCGGCTCGCAGAATTCGAAACTTTTAGCGGCGCAACAAACAACATTACGAGCGGATCGTTCCGTTTCCCTTTCTAAGAGTGACGTTGATTGCCGCCCACTTAAACTTTCCACGCATTTCGATATACGCGTCCTTCTTTTTCTCTCCTCCCCCATAATGCATATTTATTCGAGATACACCGTGCCAGATTCAGGGATTACGATGACTAGAAACAGGGGAAACCACTTAAAACCCTTTTAGGATTTTTTGGGAGACAAATTCTTTATCGATCAATCGCAATGGAAAAATATGTTTTTGCGGAAAGGATGTACTTGTATTTAAATTTAAGACTGTGAAAAAGAAAGAATTGCATTTTTTTTATATTTTTTTTTACAAATTATAAATTGTAAAGATGAGGTTCTTTTTTTGTCTTTTAAAAATTCAATTGCAAAGAATCATTCATTATGAGCAATTTTTATAACGAAAATTAAATTATTATAGTTTATAGCGGAAAATTAAATAGACAATATGGGATTTTTATATATAAAAAAAGTTGTTAGAAAGATGCAAATAAGAAATAAGAATTAAGGAATTCAAAGGAAGAACGTTGGGAACATTACTTGAGTTCGAGTAATCTTGATAAGAATTTATATTTTATTCTAACTTATTCTTACAAATATAAAACTTACAAGTATATAACTTTTTTTTTGGAAATAACTAAAATAAAAACTAATCCTACTCTTTATTTAATCCCTTGACAGTTTCACAGGTAAAAGATTTTTGAGAAGGAATTTTGCATATCTCAATTTATTACCTGGAACCACATTATGATTTACAATATTTCATATACCTGAATTGCATTGTCATAAATTTAACAATGGTTCGCTTATTTCAAAATATAACATTACTATTAATAATAAGTACATTATATTTTTCTAAATTAACATTAAAATATTAAAATATTACAATAAATTTAATTAACATTAAATAATTTAATATTAAAAATTTTTTAATTTTTAATTGGAAAGAAAAGAAAAGAAAGGAATTGTTTTTAATTATAAGAAGTAATTTTTACAAGTAATAATTAATAAATTGAAAAAATAAATAAATCATTATTTTTTTATAGTAAAAATGACGTTTCTTGAATAATTTAATTGTAGATAGAAGTTACAGATATAAATTTTTAAATATATGCTTATATATTTGCTATATATCTTGAAGCTAATTGAAAATTAAATTTTGATGTAGATTTATTATTTTATTCTTCAATATATTTTATTCTTAATCTATTTATTTGAACAGAAAAATAGAGTGCATAATAAAGAAATCATATTCTTATTTGATTATAGGTAATTGATAATAGCACAGTAATTTAAAAATTTTAGGTGAGAAATTTTAAAAATTTACAACAAAATTTTTGAGAATACAAGTCTTATTAATTATTATATAGTTTTTGATAAATTTATATAAAAATATATCATTATTCGATGAAACCAAATTTTTTAAATTGTGCTAAACAGTGAATTAAAAATTAAATATGAAATACACAAGAAATATACTACATTTGCTGTTTATTTCGAATAATTAGTTAAAATATGTTGCACATATCAGGAAAGGATTCCAAAAAATTCCATATGAAATTTCACGTTTTGATGCCTTCCGATCTCTTCTCGAGAAACGAAAAAGAAACGAAGAGGAGGGCTTCTTCAAGCCCTTATCGAGCCCTCGAGGTCCCTAAGATTAATCTCGAGAATCAAACGGAAATTGCTTTTAGTCCTCCCAACCAGAAGCAATTTTCAAAGCAAATCAGAAAGTAGGAAACGCGTCTTTCCGATCATCCGGAAATCGTGCAGATATAAGCTCCGTATCTTTATCTATATTTTTTATAGATCTACAATATCGACATACAAAAAATATTACGATTCGTTTATTAGGCAGTCCAGTAATCCAGATTACATAAAATAAATGAATTTGTTTTTAGAAATTCCAACTTTTAACAATCCATATTTCATATATTAATGGTAAAACAATATATAATCAATATTCAAAGTCACAAAAATAAAGAAAGTAAAACAATATTTGAATTTAGAGTTTTTTAATAATTTTATTGTTTTTCAGAATAATTTTTTTTTTTACTGCATTTGAAGGAATTTATTTATCTAAAATCGTTTAAATTTATGATAGCCACTCTAAACATTTCTAAACATTATTTTTGATGAAGAATGCCAGTTTAGAAAATATTTGATTTCATATAACTATTTTATTATTCTACTAAAAAATATATAAGGAATAACTCCAAACATTAAAATAACTATGTTCAATGATGGATTGCATATTTTTCAAATATCAACTTTTTTTTATTAGAGATAATTGAAAAGTAATCGTATTTTTATTATTTTTATTAATTGTTTTTAATAGCCAAGTATTGTTTCAATCATTAGCTGAGAAACATTCGAAAAAACATTTCCTATTTTATGGCGGTAGCATGAATATTTTCAAGAAATAAAAGAATTTTTTTATTTATCATGCTTTTCTTTTGCATTTCAGTACAAATGCTGCCATTAATATGCACAATTGTTTTGAATTTTGTTATATTTCTTTTCGTTTTATAATTGTCTTTTGTACTCGAAAATTAATGTCTGCCACAGAATCTTGAATATGTTAAGATAAATTTCCATACATAATATTTCCAAATAATATCTATCCAAATATCAAATATTACAGCACTAACAAATTTAACATTTTTTATTAATATCTTAATCTTAATATCTTAATATCTTAATATCTTAATATCTTATTAAATTATACAATGAAAATAAGATATATTATTAATTATTAAGACATTGTACCAATATTTCTGGATTACTTTGATAAATCATACAAACAACTAGTATAGAAAACAGAAAAATTATTTTTAAAGAAATGGTTATTAAAACCATAAATATAAACTATAAATATATCATCAACTTCTAATATATGTATTTTGCAAAAGTTTTTTAATAGCTTTGTTAAAAGCTATAAATCATAGACTTTCTCAAGGATTATAATATATAACCCAGGTAAAGGACTGCCGAAAGAAATTATGCTGCGTTGCCAAATTTTCAGACTGGAAAAGGCCTAAACTTCGCGCTGATTGGTCAACACGATTTTTCCTTAACCAATTAGCATATTCTCGAAAACATCGAGTATCCATACGAAAAGTGAAAAGACATGATGCAGTCAGTCAGTATACGGCGCGTACGAATAAAGCATTCGGAGCTCGGAGTAGAACTCGCGAATAATATAACTTCTTATCAAACATTGTGTTTCTTTTTTTTTTGAAGATTCTTTTCGATTTATATAATATGGTGAAAATAAGTATAGTAAAAAATAAGAATATTGCATACAATATTACCTAATGACTTGTGCGCGAATATAAAATAAATTTAATTTTTACGATAAAATAGAAACAAAGTGATATGTGAATTCTATGTGAAATTATTTATTTGGCTGGAATTTTCACCTGTGGAATTGTTTTTGGTATGTACATATGTATTATTATTTTGATTAACCTACAAGAAATTTTGAGCCTAAAATAATTGAAACATTTGGAAAGATGTGTTTCATAATTAGTTTATAAGAATTCACTTTATAAAAATAGAATTGAATAATATTTTGATTCAACAATTTTTTGAACGATATAAATATTTATTTTTGAACTAACATTCCACTCTATTATTTTTTCTGTATCTACAATTTAATATGTATGACACATACGATGTATTATAATATGGGATACGATATATCCTAACTTACAAGAAAGAAAATATTTACAACTTTAATTTTTCACTTCTCAAACAAAAACTAAAAAGAAAACAAATTGATTCCAAGGGATCGATTTCCGAAATATCAAGGAAAAGTAAGATCTATTTCGCCACCTTTCGCCACCCATCCCTCTCAATTTCCATTTTAAGTCAAACTCAAAACTTCTAACTTATAAGCTGGCAGCCCTATAAGGGAAACGATCGACGCGGAAATTACGCGGAGTTGCACGATTTTCTCCTCAACAGCGGACGCGAAATTTTTCGTCTTGCTCGAGGGGTGTCGGTCTAGGGTGCGGATAAGGGGTGCCGCGAGAGAGAGAGAGAGAGAGAGAGAG
>NW_006264180.1:292896-303623 GCF_000469605.1 Apis dorsata
TCCCTTTTCCTTCTCCCGAATTTGTGCGAGTTCACTCGGCAATGTTCATTAACCGAGATACCCTCGCGCTGTCGTCGTCGTCTCTACTCTTTCCTCGCGACCTCGCAGCTGCGCCGGGCTAACTTTTAACCCGAATAACTCGCACCTTTGTCAACTACCATACACTCTCAGTATTTTCCGTTCGTTCACCTCGATGGACATTGCCTTGGGGACTTTACGCTGTCGTTGCTGTCGTTATCGTTACCGCTGTCCACGGCTCTTAATTTACCTGATATACACGAAGGCCGCGGTCCCAAGCGATCAACACGAATTCGAATTAGGATTTTTGATAAGCGAAATGAAACGGGCCACGAGTTTTATAAATATATATATATATATATATATATATTATATTATATATATACAGATGGATGGATTAGAATTTGGCGCGATTTTCTCTTGAATATTTAACTAAACAGCTAATGGGTTGGATTGGACGAAAGGGGGTTAATGGGTCGAAAATGTGCTGAATTCGTTTAATATCGTTGAATTTTACATTTCGCTTCGCGACTCTTGGAAATCGCGACCCTTCCGCTTCGTTAAGTCGATCCTCCTTGATCGAAAACAATTCCATTCGATTTACATTTGTAGTTTACGCCGCACAGTATCGGAATCTTATTTACATAGAAAGTTATTTGGTGGATATTTTCATGATCGAAGATTTTCAACTTTGCTCTTTTGATGTTATTCGCGAACTCTTTCTTTCTTGTTTTGTTTTATTTTGGTTTTTCGTGTATGTTGTTTATAAGGAAATGGAACATCAAAGATGAATTCTAGAAACGAAGTGCAAGAATGCAAAAATTGGTGTGAATACGATGTGTGGATTTTCCATATTTTTTTCATTTAAAAATTAAATTTTCGTGATTATTATAAATTGTTATCCTATGTTCGCTTATTTCTTATTTGTATCGAAATTAGCGAATTTCACTGGTATTTCAAAAATATTGAAAACGAGAAAATATTAAATCTTATTTTATTTTTATCATTTCGAAAACATCCTATATATGTATGATATATGTACATTTATATAATATTTAAAATTATTAAAATAAGGCAAATCTCTTAAAATTTAAATTCCGTTTTTTTTAGTCAAGTTTTGCATGAAAATGCGATCTAGATATTTAAAAAGAGAAAAATTTAAAGAAGAGAAAATATATGTATATTATTTTAAATACCAATCTATAAAAACTTTAATACATTATGGTAAATTGTTAATAAAGAAAATTTATGTAATAATGATAATGTAATATATTTGCTTTTCTCGTTTTTTGGAAATATGCGGTTCGTTAAAAGATTCATTTGAAATAAGAAATTTATGCTTCGAATCCACCATTCTCTGCGCTCTCATTAAATCAATTAAATTTTAGAATTTACCTTCCATCTCTGTACAGAAATGCAATTTGAGTTAATCTCTCAATAGTAATTGATGATTGTAAATGTTTATACAACGTAATATGCGTAATTGAAATCTTCAATTTAAAGGCTAAACATATATTGATGTATATTGTTTTTTAATTTTTTTATCATGAATTGTAAAATTCATGTAATTTCTTAACAACAAAACAAATTTAAATAATAAATTACGAATTTCATATATCATAATTAAAAGTAATATATTTTCTTTCTTATAAATAACAATATATATATATATATTTTTTCATATTACATTAAATTATTTGATATGATATTTAAGATTTATAATAATAAATATTAAGATTTATTATAATGAATTATTTACTTCAAAAGAAAATATTATTAAATATCTTAAATAAAAAATTAACTTTTAAATTAAATTTTAATTTTGTATATACAATATATACAATACTGTATAACTATTTTTAGTTGTTACATCGATCGATTTTACAATTTTTACATGTTTTTATACAGTATTTATAAATTTCAATAAATATTGAATATTTTTATGTTTGCCCAAATTTTAACAATATTTTGTTACATATCGGTTAAAAACATTATTTTAAATTAAAAATTCAATTAAAAATTTCGCAACAATTTTTTTTTAATATTCTAATTTTTATTTAAACAATTAAAAATTTTGCACACAATTGTTTTTTATTTGAACTTGGATTTCAAATATAATTTCAATCAGCTAGCAATTTTTGAATAATTGCAAATAATAGTGGAATTTATTGATAGTTTAAAATAGATAAAAATTCTCGATGAATTTATAATGACAATATTTCACATTATAGTGACAACATATCACAAACATGATGTTGCAAAAAAGCCACAGAATTTTTTATTCACAATCAAATAACATTATCCTAATATATTTATGAAAATCAATGATAAAAAAAAAAGAAAATATTATTTTTAATTTTAAAATATTATAATTATTATTATTTTTATATATTCAAGGAATTTCTTTATTTATTGTTAAATATTCTACTTAATTATTTATTATAATTCGCTTAATTCATTATAATAATAAACATTTAATAATAAATATTTTTTAATATATAATTTTCATATAATAATATATCAATAATAATAATTTTACAAAAGTCGACTTACAAAAGACGACTTTTACATTGACACGTGTTTATATTTTCTTTGAAGGATTTATGGTTAAGGATTAGATCCGCCTGATTTCGAATAAGAATAAGCAGGTCAGTTATCCCAGGAAAAATAAATGAGTAAAAATTGGAAATAACAAGTGACCTGATACTTAAATGAATAATATGTACATATTGAAGAGGGAAAGATTAACGGTACTCTTGAGAAGATTAAATTGTATTTGTCATTTACCTTGAAAATCTTTGAAACGAAACTTGTACTTTGTGATTTAGAAAAAAAAAAGGAATTCAATTTCTAATATGTAAAATAAATAAAGTAAATTTCTACAAGTTACATTAAATTTCTACGAATATTATTTAAAAATAGAATACTTTACCTAATTACTGAAATAGCATCAATCCTGCGCGTAACAAAGCATTGCATCAAACAAATCTAATTCGGAAACAGAATCGCTGTAATCGAACAATAGATTGACTAGAAATTTAATAGTCGAGCCGCGGTACAATAATTCGTTTGATGCATTTACAGGTAAAACTGTGCGACTCTATTATGATTACACGTTCGATTGACTCTGGTAATTTGTGGGATTAAGCTGAATTAAGCGCACTGTGCGATACAAGTTCTAAACATTCGTGGTTGGTCGACGAATGGAGAACCGTGTGCCCTCAGTTCGAAAAGCTATGGGATTAAGCGCGAGAGAGAAACGTTGAACCGCGAGTTACGTGTTGATCGTCGCGCAAACTAGTTTCCGCCGTTGTAATTCGTGCGCTGATCGGGATTAAAAAGTTTCGTCGTCCGCCTCCGTAACGAATCGACCAACGAGGGCACGTGAATCGCGTGATTCCAGCATCGTATGCAAAGATTTAAATATCGAAGAATCGAGAACTATCGATTCTAAGTATAAATAAGTGACCAAATATCAGAATTCAAACTTTTATGGAATTTTCATAAGTGTTGTATTTTGGATGTAAAAACTAAATGTAGAAAGAATCAAGAATCAATATATTCGAATGAATATATAATAGAATAAGTTGGATAAATTGGCCAGAAATAGAAATCTAAATTGTATATTTATGAAGAAATGATTTTGAGATGTGATTCGATTATAATATTCGGAGTTTCTTTTGTATTTTATCGAATATAATAGAGAATAAAATAGAAAAATACAGTAAATAATAAAGTGCTAAAAAATTTA
Organism: Apis dorsata; assembly: GCF_000469605.1. Classification (NCBI taxonomy): domain Eukaryota; kingdom Metazoa; phylum Arthropoda; class Insecta; order Hymenoptera; family Apidae; genus Apis; species Apis dorsata. The sequence continues at coordinate 296,666 of NW_006264180.1, forward strand.
TATGCGAATTTATGGAATAATAAATGGAAAATATTGGAAAATAATTTTTATTGGGTATAGAAAGAAGACAAAAGAGATTTTGTTCATCAAGAATCGCAATGAATATATAATAAATATCTATTTGGATAAATAACTAACAATCGAAGATATATTGAAATAAAGTGATATAGAAATTATTAACTCGATCAGAATTTGTTTTGTATTCGTCGAATATAAAAATGAATATAATGAATAATTGAACAAGTGCAAAAATTAGAATATAAATTATGCACTTATGGAATACTGGTATTATTTTTATTGAAACATAATCGTTATATTACTCGATTAAAATTTTTCGTTAAATTTAAAAAATTAAATTTTTATTGAAACATAATCGTTATATTATTCGATTAAAACTTTTCGTTAAATTTGAAAAATGAATGAAGGCAAAAAAGAATTAAAAATGAGGATCACAATGAATATCACAATAAACTTTGAATAAGTGACTAAAAACCGAAATCCAAACTGCATTTATACATAGATATTGAATTTTTAATATGGTTCAATCAGAGTTTGAAGTTTCCTTTGAATTTTGTCGAATATAGACACATTATATTCATACAATTTTTCTTTGGAAACTTTTTTTGATTTATTGAAGTTTTATTGTTGAAAATACTATATATTGAAGAGTAGTACTTGAATTTTCTTCAACAAATTTTTTCCGATTCATTCGTTTTTCTATTGAAAAACAACGTAACAACAGTCACTCCAAATTCTATATATAAATTTTTCGATTTACTGATAACATCATTTTGTGGGTTACTATAGGTTTGAATTTAACAATAAAAAATATTTTTTTCATTCGTTCACTTTTTTATTGAAAGACCGCACAACATCGGTCAGTTTAAATTTTATCAATTATTGGATTCGACGTGTGAACACCGATACAACTATAAAAAAAAAAAAAAAAAATAATGAACAAAAGTGTGCAACCAATTGGCAATAAAATAGCAATAAGTAACAAGCCATAAACCCGTACAATTTTTTTCTTTTTCTCTCAGTATCCGAGAAAGAATGTTCACTCTTTTAAAAGACCTTTCATCCGTTTCAGTATTTCTGATAATTCTTCAACCAATTCTCGTTATTGTTCTCGATAATAGTCGTCCGTTGCTTATATCTGACGCTTTATGATCAATCCTAGATCATGCTGCGATTGTTTCGGCCCGAGGATATTCCGAAAATTATTGCTATTTCTGGTATTTGTGCAAACTATCGATACACATGGTGGAATACATTACTCGCGAGATTTTTATACAGGGAGCTTTCATAGCCAATAAACATATTGATTTTTCGATTTTCTACGGTGAATACATCCACTTAAAGAGGCGTATTATCGGTCAATACTGCCTGTAAAATCGTACTTTCGAATCGCCATCCAATCTAAACGTAAAGGGGGAAAACACGCCTCGAATATCTTTCGGAGACGATTTCTCGTTCGATCGAATCTAAATTGTACCGTTGACCATTCTTCGTTTTTTTACATCCTCTTTACCATTTTTTCTTTCCATCACTTTACGAGCTCGAAGTGATACTTTGAGGTTCGCGTTGTAATTTCTTTGATACGAATGAAAAAAATTGATTACAAATTTTGATTTTATGCATCGAAGTTTATAGAGAATTTGAATAAAATGTAAAAAGTATCGAAAATGAAATACACGCATATCGCGATATTGAATATTGAAACAATTTTACTTCTTTAATTGTTTTCATAAAAATTTAAATAATAAAATAAATATCTACAATCTAAATGTAACTATAGAAATAACTTTTGTTGCCCATTAAAAGTTATGAATATTTCAATGCTTGTTTTTCCTAATTTAAGTTATAAGTACTTTTCAGCAATTATTAGATCGTTGAGTTTTGCGATTTACAACGAGTGCTGAGAGTATTCTTTTAAAATCAATGAAAATATTATATATTTTTCTATTTATTCTTTATTTTTTCTATGTATTTCAGCTTTTCTATATCTATTTTAGATAAATCTATATCTATTTTAGATAAATCTTAATAAAAATATTAAAAAATAATTTGAAATATCTTCAAAAAATGACACTTTATGATTTCATTGTTGGAACAAAATATGTTAAAGTATTTTTAAATCTTGAAAATTCATGCCAAATATTTATAAAAAGATAGTATTCTGCGATTTTTTAATATATTGTTATTATATTGAGTAATATTGTGAATTTTTTATTTAACGATTATTATTTGTTAAAAAATTATTAACAAAAACAATTTAGGTTAGGTTTATTATAAAGTTACTAATCTAATTCAATATAAACCCAATATCAAGCAAGAAATTAAATAAATTTTTGTTTGGCGACAAATAATTTATTTTTTATAATTTCATCTCAAATTAAAATTAAATAAAAAAATCGTTTTTTTAACTGATAACCGTTTGTTAGTTTATACTAATTTTGAAGTGGCTTTCTTAATTCAGTCACCATGAAATCAATTGTATCAAACCTAATACGATTTAACTTAATCTAAATTCTTTCGAAGAAAAATCTTGTTAATAACTTTTTAATGGACAACGATCAACTAAAATCTTCACAATAATATTTAATGTGACAGCATATTAAAAAAATCATCGAGACTTCTATTTTTACTTCAAGGATAAAATTATTTAGATATAATTTTAAATAAATCTCAAATATTACGAGATATATCGTGAAATGAAAAGAATTTATTTCAATCAAGAAGGATCGTTCGTGGTGGAGATTAAGGCGTATACATCGAACTGCACTATCTAATTAGTAAATCGTAACGTTTAAGCTAGACGTCTAAGTGTCTAATGCTTCGTTGCCCCCACTGTCAGAACCACTGTACGAACTTGTACCACTTCGAATTCCATAGTCCGCCAAAGTAATCGGGAATACTGTGCTCCCAATTATTCGAGTTATTTGAAATCATTACGACGAATACGTACAATTATCGCATTGAACGAAGGAGGAAGTTGCGCGAAGAAAAGCAACTGGAGGTAATGATAATAACGATTCGTCTTGGATCCTCCTTTCGCAGACAATACCATTAATCCTCCCTTGATAAAACGCGATCGTTCCACCGTGGAACCGAAAGAAAGGGGCAAGAGATAGGAAAGAAACGTCGAGTTTAGCCCAGGTAGAGATTTTTCGATGGACATGACGCGATTGCTTCAGGGCATAAGAAAATCTCTAACAAAAGGAATATCTTGTTTCGTGAATCGATGGTTATTTATTATTTTAATAAAATTTTGCATTCAATTTTTCAATTTTTCTTTATGAATCTTTAATGGAACATATAATGAATGTTTATCGACGAATATTTGAAAAAGATGATTCTTGAATCTATGTTGTAATCGCTGATGTAACAGAATTATTTGGTGAAAGAAATTATAAATTAGAGTAATTCTAGGAATAATATATTTATTTTTAATTGTATCACGATTCAAATATTTTCAATCTATAATTTTTAATATCGATTATCGATATTAAATCGATATATCGATTGGATATATAAATCAGTTTAACTTTTTCATGAATATGTACTAAATCAAAATTTATAAATTCTAATATAATACAATAATATGGACCAATATATGTTATATATTTATATATAGAAATTTGAAATATAAAGATCCATTTTTAACAATTGCTTTTAAAGAATATATTACATACTACATGTATTACAATGTATTACATCATTATTCTTCTAATACTATTTAATTAAAGAAGAAAAAAAAGAAATGAAATCAATATTTTTATCGAAAAAACACTTTATAATATTTTATTTGAAGTACACTGTAGTTACTTTTTTCAGAACATTGTATAAATTATCATATTCTTTTTAATGATAATAAATTCACTAATATGAATAAATAAAATGATAATGTTGTAGTAACAGTTCAGACATTATCATTTCGCGATTTATTAAAAATTTAACATAATACAGTATTACAATAGATTGCTAAAAAATACATATGATATACACAATAAATAAAAAGAAATTAAAAGTTTTTCTATTAATAAAATAGAAAAAAAATATTTTATTATTTAAAAAAATAATTTATTATTTATTGTACCTAATACGTTTATATTACATATTAATCATAGTACATATTAATCTAAAACATCTAACAAATGTTTACAAATAACTGTTTAAAAAAATATTCGTGGATAGATTATCTAAATTTAATTTAAATTTATTTCTATAAAATTATTTCTTTATGACTATATAAATATAACATGTGAATCATTTTCATGCGATTTACACATTAATTTCGAGAATATTTTACTTAAATTCTTAAATTTGCAAATTGCAAACGAGATTAAAAATTTCTCTTTCTCAAAGTTTTAATTAGTGTTATGGATTATGAATGAAGTAAATACTTAGATGAAAATTTTTTATTATGCGCGTGTGCAAAAAAAAGCTGATGTAACAACTTTGAATTCTCTTTCGTTTTATGTAATCAATTAAAAACTTTTAAATAAAGCGGTTAATTGCAAAGATTGGTAGTGAAATTAAAAGGATTTAAAAACCTGTAAAAAATCTTCTTTCATTATCATGTTAAGTTCTTATCACAAAAATATTTTTTGTGGTATTTTTTTACATGCTATTTCATTATTCTGTATTAAAATTTATATCTATTTTGAATAATACTTTAATAATAATATTATATTTATTTTAAAATATCAATAGTCAACTGTAATTTGTAAATATCAATAAATTTATGATAAAGTGAAAAAGAATATTATAATTAATATGATAAAAATAAAAATTAAAAAATCAAAAAATATATTTAAAAACACGCTTAAAAAAGAATAAAAAATAAAAATTTAATCATAACGAAATTATAAAATATTAATTTTATAAAAATTGAAACTAAAAAATTAAATGCAAATTTTTTTTTTTATTATCAGAAAACTATTATAAAATTTGAATTTTTTCATTTCATCCCGTACAAAATTTGTACAGTAAAATCATTGATAGCTTATCGATTTCAGTCGACATAGTCTCGCATTAGCGAATATCGCATTACTATCCCTCAGACCGTTTTTAAGGTCCTACGGGACATCATAAATTTCACGCGACGGTGAACGCGTTTACTTCATTACAATAAAGCCTTTGTATTCCAATCAACGCCAACGCAGAAACAAGGCCAAATTAACTCGCTTCAATTTGTCATCGCACACGCCTCATGAAAATTAGCATACTTATATACATCAGCCATTACGCTTCAATAACCGTTGTTCTGTAATTACTCTAGCGGGGAAATTAATCCTCGGAATAATAAACGACTTCTCCGACTCACCCTCTTCTATCTGCTATCCGGTTGCTTTTCTGCGTTCCCCTTGGGACAACCGCGACGCAATAAATTACACGATCGCGGACGAATCGCGAACGAATCACATCGGGCGTAAATACTAAGTGGTCGTTTTTCTTTCCAATTCGATGAAATTCTCGTTTTTCGATTCATTGTTCAATCTTTTTCTCTTCATACCCAGTATTGTCGAAGTAAAATAATAATTTTAAAGAAAAATAATCTGTAAAATATAGTATAACAGAGATAATTATATCATTTTATTAATAAAATTTATCATAGTAATAATAGTATATAACGCAAGTATATAACGCATGATGTTATTGAAAATTTATTGATTTGTCATTTTATTATAATTTCTTAAAAGTAAATACTTTAAATATTCTTCATTAAGTAATTATAATTAGTATATCGTATTAATTATTATTAAACATTATTGTTTCCTTATTTTTGTTATTATAATTGTGCTCATATGAGAATGAAGTTAAGTGTAAATACAAGTATCAAACGAACCTAATTAAAGATGATAAAACAATGAAAATGCAAGTATAAATGCAACTGTATTTTCACTTAAAAATAAATATATAATAAACGTCTTGATACAACACATAAATATAAGTAGAAAAAAATGGACTAAAAATTCTTCACTAAAAAGAAGATGTGATGTTATATTTTTAAAATAATACAATATTATTATTATTAAAATCAATTAATAATACTCTACCATTTTAAATGCATGATATTAGTATAAATACAAATGAATACAAATGAATAAAATGCATATACTATTTTGCACTATATATATATAAATGCAACTATAAAGTATGCATTTATAAAATATAAATACAAGTATAAATATAATATATATACATATACAATGCAAATTACAAATGAAAGAACTATAGAATGAAATGATGCTACTTTAAATCTATGATGTAAGTGCAAATAAGTAGTATAAATATGAACTATACATACTGTTTTTTGTGAATTTAAGTGAAGTTCTAAATACGAGTGATATGTGATATGGATACTAGACACTGAAAATAAATGCAAATTGTGCTAGTATTCATGGTGCCATTTCAAATCCATGATATGAGTATGTGCATGTAAGAGCAAAATGGAAACGTATATAACATTACTTTAAATCCATGATGCTTAAGTGAATATGAATGAAAAATGTAAGTATAAGCTTCACATGTTGTTTTTTATTATTTTCTATGTGTATAGTGCAAAAATAAGTGTAAATTACAAATGATATATGGAATGGAATGATGCTAGTATTCATGCACTTTCAAATCCATGATATGAGTGTAAGTGCAAAATGGACATTATATAACATTATTTTAAATCCACGATGCTTATTTGAATATAAATGAATAACGTAAGTATAAACATCACCTATTGTTTTTCTTTATTTTCTATGTGTACAGTGCAAATATAAGTGCAAATTATAAATGATATATGGAATGGAATGATGCTATTTCAAAACTTTGATTCAATTGCAAGTAAGTATTAAAAATATGGATTGTATATGTTGTTTTTCATTATGAATATACATGAAGATATAAATGCAAGTTATATGTGATATAGTTATAGACATTGAAAATATATATGCAAAAG
>NW_006264181.1:0-8183 GCF_000469605.1 Apis dorsata
AATATTAGTAAAATTATTATAATAATTATAAATAATATTTATCTATTATTTAGATCAAAAAATTTAGATTAAATAAGAATCTTCAAACAGTTTGTTTATAGAAATATTTTAATTTTCTAATGTTTATTTTAATTTATTTTTTTCTACTCTTCTATCCTCTAACAATGACCTTTATTTATTTATAGAAAATACTATACTAATAATAAAAATCTTCATTTATATTTTTTTAAAATAAAATTCTGTAACTAAAGAATTTAAAAAATCCCAATCATTTTTATCTTTTTAATAATCAAATTTTCATATTTTAATATTTTTCTGAAACAAAATTCTATGAAAAAAAATTAAAAAAGAGGAACATGATAGAAATATTTGTAATTAAATATATATTAATTAAACATCTAAATTTATTTTAACTATATAAAAACCCATAGTTTATTCATGATCAATAGGAATTCTTTAGATTCCTTAGATAAAATAAAATGAAGCAAGAAATTTAAAAGAATCTTCTAGTCCATTTCCATTCTTATTGTTAGTACTATGTAAATATAATAAATTTCTATTAATATTTAATAATCTAAAATTAATCTTCCTCTTCAAAGCCATCATTTATCATCCATCACAACAAATTCATTGCCATGTCATCTCACGATTCAAATATTTGTACATGTCGCTTTGTTATACGCTATCCAATGCATCTCTATACAAACTTTTCTCAAATAGCACTTTCTTTAGAAATGTCAAGAATTATTCGTATAATGACCGCACACTATGGGTGTACGTTTTCCTTTTTATCTATGAGGTCGATGCTTAACTCTCCTTAAATATGGAGAATGCAATGTAACGAAGGAATCAATTGCTGATGAACATATATATTTTCTTCTGTTATGATGATATTACAATATGAACAATATGAACAATATGAAGCATTTCATTGGATTTATAGGCATTCTTACGCCAGACAAAAATGAAAATTGCTTTTCCTTTTTGGCCGCTTTAATGATGTGAAAGTTCGTGAGGTAATTTATCCAGCAGAATAGATCTTACGACTTGGAAAAAATTTCGAACGCTGATTTGTTTTTTTAAGTATCTGTTCAATTGAGTATCTGATATGTTCACTGTAAAATTGACTGTATATAATTGTTCATAATATCTTTTCTTTTTGTGCATCTATTGAGAAAAAATGATAAACAGTTTTGAAATTTGTTATATATATATATATTGAATTTATATTATGTCTAATGGCGTATCAAAATGGTATAGATTTTATATAAAGTGTTTTATAATTGATAGCATAAATGATAAATGATTCTGAGAAAAAATACATCAAAAACATAGGATAAAATTTTTTTCATTTGAAGTTTCAAATAAAATAAGTTTTATTTGAAAAATATTTGAATATAACTAAAATTATTTCCCGATATCAATGTAAAAAATATTTATTACTTATTTATGCTACTATTCTACATTTGAAAATAACTGTATACTAATATAGTTATTTTAATTATTAATAGATGTGAAGAGTGATATTTTATATCTGTTCAACAAAACCTGACAATATAGTATAAACAAAACATTGACATGCTCGATTGCTGTGGCTGCAATCATTACCAATCGGATGTCACTTGTCGAGCAAATGAAAAAAATTAAATTTTTAAGATTTTAAAAAAATTAATTTATTAAATAACGTACAAAATATTAAGTAAAATCATCAAAATAAAAACATCACACATTGTAAACTTTATTATTTTCTTCGTGATTTAATTGGAATTTTTTCACAAATTTTTACTTAACGAATTAACTGAAAAACACGCATCATCATTTCAGAGATCTGAAATCTGTATGACAATTAAGTTCTATTCATGCACCGATGCATATCTATGTGCACTTGTTTATGTCCATTGTTTTATTTTAAAATAAATAGGCTATAAATATACAGTATTCTAGGAGATTGTATCAGATTCGTTATCAATTTACACACATTTCAAATGTTTTGAGATAACATTTGCCAATACATATTTCTTCTCTAACAAATAATGTTTCTATTTTTTTTTATTAATTTATATACTTAATATATTTAGAATTTGTCATAGTACTATTTTTTCAAATCATCTTTCAATATCTTTTAAATATGAATTTATCCATATCATAAGATATGCTCTATATAGATAGAGCATATATTAATTTCATTAATATTGTTTTATAAAATAATATAATTTATTTGTTGTTAATTTTTTTATTTGTTAATTTTATTGTATAATTTATTTTTTCTTGATATATATTTTTCAAATAAGTTAAGATACTATTAATATAAACATTAATATCTTCAATAATAGAAATGATTCAGAAATACGTATTAATATTACTAAGGAAGAAATTTACATAATATAAAGCTATGAATAATTATGAATTCATCATTTTGATATTTTTTAAAAGATTGAAAAAATATTTCCTTGTGATATGCAGAAAAAAAAAGAAAATTTTTTGTAAATTTAAAAGAAAAAAGAGTATTCAAAATTATTCAAAATTTCATTTTATTGTAAAAAAATTGTAAAAAAATATAAATTCATATACAATATATAATTTTAATATCTTTAATATATTTAGTATTTAGTTGATTTTCCTTAATTTTTAATTTGTGATAAAAAGAAAGATAGGAGCATTAATAATTAAGTTATTCATAATTTCATCTCTTATGATTTCTATTCAAATATTCAAGTGAATATTATTAATTTTTTAATTTCAGCAATTAATTTTTATTTCTGATTCATTCTATTTTTGCCAGAATATAACATTAAATTTTCAATAATGTTAAAATTAAGATTAATCATGATAATAAATGAATTCTAAAAACCTCTTTAAATTATATTTTTGTTGAATTTATCATCTATCATCAACAAAAGTATTATCCTGCTAAAAAATAATTTTTTTATCTTCTTCAATATAATATTATAAATGACAACAATAGCTATATAATAATTATTAATAAATTAATTATAACAATTATTAAATCAATTTATTTTTTGTTATTACTATAATTAAAAAACAATATACCTATTTCAAATCTGTAATAAAGACAGAAAAATTATAATAGAAAACATAAAATTACAATTTATCATTATTTTTAAATATAGATATTCAATTAATTTTTCTTACAACATAAAAAAATTCAGAAATCATATTTCTTTTAAAGTTAATAATAGTACATTTTAATTTATTATAGATTTAAAAAAAAACAATTTATTACGATAATATGAATTTTACTTACAGATGATAAATTATCATATACTATTAGTTATAGTTATATTAATCAAATATATCTATTTCATTAATTATTTATTAATTGTAATCTTTGAAAAATTTATGAAAATAAATTGTTTTTATAATTTGTATTAATTTATAATGAAAAAAATTTAATTTGTCACTTTTATTTAGAATAAAAATATTTGGAATAGATAAATAAAAATTAATTTTTATCTCTAATTATAAGATTTTATAACTTTTTAAATACATTAATAATAAAGAAGAAATAAAGAATGTACATATATTATTGATCAATTCATATTTGTAATACATCTATATAATAATACATCTTAAATATTTATATTTTGAATAAAATAAAACTATACTATTTTGAAATATATATTTCATTGAAATATAAGAAAATAATAGTATTTGTAATAACCAATTTTTAATTTCAAGATTATTATTACAATATTTACAATATATTTGAAAATTACTATTAAATAATAATATTATTCCAATGAAATAGAAATATATTAAATCTGAGTATAAATGAAATTTAGACAATTAAATGAAACAGTATCTTCGAATTTTCTTATATTTTTTTTATATCTTTTTTATTTCTAAATTCTAAATAATTTCAATTTTTTGATATCGATTTCAATTTTTTGATATCGATTTCAATTTTTTGATATTGATTTCAATTTATTTCCATCAATTCTATTTTTATTAAATCTTAAAAAACGAATTAAAAAAAATAATTTATCATTAATATCAAATATTTGGCTAATTTTTTTATAATTTATTATTTAATAAAAATAAAAAATAATACAAGGTAAAAGTAACATTGTAAGTAAAATTCAAAATGTAATATAGTTATTATTGCAAATTTTATACATATGATTCAAAAATATAATCAAACTACATATATTCGCGTCTTAAAATAAATATAAATATATAATACAAAAAATAAATAATACACAATAAAAATAAATAATGAACAAAATAACTTTTTCTGAAATATAATATATTTCAGAATATTCTGAAATAATTTTCTCTTAGTATTTGAAAATTATGATATAAATATTTCTTATACGAATAAATGTTTTTTCTTTTTTTAATTTTTAATTTGATCCTTTTAAATATATAATTATGATCATTATTGAAAATTTTAATCTTATTAGCAATTTAAGTCCATAAAAACATAATTAAAAACAATTATAATATTGGCAATCAATTATAACAACATTGTAATGAATTATAATGAATAGAGAATATTTGATAATATGATGAAAAAATTTATGAAAATAAATTTATTTGTTAAAAAATTATTATAATGCATCAAAAAATAATTAATATATTTATCATAATTATAATAGAATAATTTCTAAATTCTTGATTTTTAATAAAAATCTATAAGTTTTAATTATTTTTAATTTTTTTTTCATAAACAAAATTATTTTTGTTTATTTTTATTTACTATTTTATTACTATTTCATTTAATAAATTTCATTTAACATTGGTCTTATATTTTATAAGAGTGATTACACTTTCTCTGGTTTTAATTTATTTTTAATAATTTATCATAAAGCAAAACTGCCATGACTCGTGTCAAATAACTATATAAAAATTTTTATGAATATAATTTTCACATAATTATCAAAAATCAACTTTTGACTTCAATCTTCTCTATTAGTCTATTATATAATACATTATCTCGCATTTAAATCTGAATAAAGATTTTCATCTAACTCAATGTTAGCAATTAGGAAGGAAATTAATTCGATGTCTCGATGCTGATTAAAAGATTTCTAAAAGATATTTTTATACTATTCAGAATTCTATTTTATCTAGATATTATTATCTCGTATCGTGTCTGTCTGAAGAAAAGACATTATTTTATAATTATAACAAGTTCCGCTGTTTGTTCTTACTGACCTCGACAGCAGTAACAGATTTTAAAAAGATAACACGATTACCGGTCACGGATTATCGTAAAATAATTTCGACTTATTTTACGATAACAAGTAAAAATCGATATATGGAAAAAATATGACAATTAATAATATTATGATAATTAATTAAATGATTTTTATTACCAATAATTATTATTAATGATAAAAATTTATAATTTTCTTATTGATCATCATAAATACATGTAGATTAGAAATAATCTTTAAATCATTAAGTTAGATAATCAAAAAAGTTTTATTATTTTTTTTTTACACAGTATTGTCATTACTGTGTATTAGATTTCGTTACATTTTTCGTTCTTTTATAATTATTTTTATACTTATGAAAAATCAATGTTTGTCATATTATATTTGATTTCTGATACCGCATTGAATATTAAAATACTATTCTATTAAACTATTTTTATTCTACTTCATAGAGAAATAAATTATAAATGATATTTTATAAAATTTGTGATTTCGAAAATTGAAAAATTCTTCTTCACTTTCTACTTTTAGTCATGAAGGTGATTGACCATAGTCAACAAGAGTCATATATACTTATAACAAGAATTTACTTAACAAAAGTACATTTACTTAACAAAAGTTACATATATTATAAGAATTCGCTTTCACATTTTGTCAAATTTACAATAGTACTTATATTTTCCTTTCATCGTTTTTTTTTTTTTTAATGCGAATACAAAAAGTTAATTAAAGTAGACAAACCATTTACATCTTGACTCATCAAACATTATTCTTACTAAAAACGAATTACTTCTTTCGAATTTTAATTAATATTATATTTATGTGTTTTTATATTCATAAAAAAACTTGATTTTACATTTGATTGACCAATTAAATCAGCATTGAGTATAGAATAATTATCGGAAGTTCGCGTGTCTTCAAGATCTGAAGATCACAAGTAATCATCTTATACAAAACAATGATGGCTACTTTCATCATCCTTAATCCTGAATTAACACTCAATTTTATTATATAATTACTAAGACTGGATTTGTGAAATCTAATATTTCTTCCTTTAATAAAATTATTAGAAAAGTATTATTAGAAAAGTATAAACATAAAACATATATATTTTATCAATATACATGTATATTTTATAAAGTGAGATTATTATAGTAATAAAACATATTAATAATCAATATGCTTATAATTCAAATTACCTTTTTTACAATAACAGATAATAACAAAATATATTGAATTTTATAGACTCAACATTAACTGCGGTATTATTTTAAAATATATATCGTGGTTAGTGATAAGATAATAAAGTTTGAGAAATGGAGACTTATTTGAGCATGTAGAAAATACATATTTTAAATATATATAAATATATTTATATAATAAATATGCATATATAGAACAGAGATTTGAAATAATTCCAAATGATCTCAATCTCCAATTATTAACGAGATTCGAGGCAAGTTTTTTTCATATAAAGTATATTTAATAATTTCTCAGGCAATGACATTCAATATTAATTATTCTTGACAATTTATAAAAATTACATTTATATATATTAATCACGAAAAAATCCTCTCACAGAAATTATAATATATATCTTAATAATAATTTAATATTTAGGAAATTACATATTACAATTATTATGCTAAAAAGCCAAGATTCGAAAGGTATTCATAAATAAATTATATTTTCCATACATGAATTATAATAAAATAAAAACATTTTTATCAATGCTTTTGTAAAAATAGTTTTTTTATAACTTAGAGATATTTCATTGTTCACAGAAATACGATAACTATATAATATAAGTTGAAAGAAAAATCTTTTATTAGAATAAGAATTAAACAAGAAATTTTTATTTATAAATTTTATGAAAACTTTTTTGAAAATGCTTCATGAATTCTGTATAATTGAACATAATAAGTTTGCATAGAAATACATAATTCTATAGACAAATAATTCTATATATGATATAATATATGAAATATATTAAATATAATAATATTAGGATTATATTTAGATCATTAAATATAACATCCAATTTAAAATCTCAACAACTATTTGTATTCATTTAAAGAATAATATCAGATATAATCTTGCGAGTTTATCAAAAAAAAATTTAGAAATTAAATTTTATTCGACATAATTTTTTTATAAAAAATAATAAATATATTATAAGAATGGAGATTCGTAATAATAATAAGAATCAACTATAACCGAAACGAAAATTTAATTCAGTTTATTCTTAATTCCTTTCATATTTGTTTCTAATAAAAATTACTAACTAATTTCATACTTTTCAATCTATTTTCTAGTATTAGAAAAATTGAACCGCAATCTATTTGTACAAATTATATATCTGTTACGTATCTTTTAATATAATAATAATAATCTCATCTAATAACTGTATTAATAAATTTTATGATTTTTATTATCGTTTTTATAATTTAAACATGGAATGGTCATCACAATATCATCACTCTTCTTTTTTTACAAAGAAAAAACATATCGTTTAAAGATTGTATTCATTCTATTTTAAATTTTATTGTACATTGAATAAATTAAGAAGAAAAGTTGACGAGATTTCGTATAATTTTACGATTAATTTCACCAAGATGAAAGTTTGCGAGTCAAAGTGAGTTTATAAGAGACATGCGAACCTTGTTTGGTCAATAAATCGATAAGATCTTTCTGTGTCTGCATCCATTATTTATATATTTAAAAATAAAAAAAATCTCGCTATTTAAATAACCAATTTTAATCAAGATTTGTTTTTTAATTATGAATAAGAAAGAATCATCAAGAGATAAATTAAAATTATTACATTAAAAAAAAAATATTTGTTTTTTATTTTTTAATTATATTCATTAAAGATACGTTTATATAAATATTGAATGATAAAAATAATATTGAAAATTATTTTGAAATGAAAGAAATTCGAATTATTTTATAATTAAAAATTTTTTTTAATTAATAATAATATAAAATATTTTTTTTTTAAAT
>NW_006264181.1:9012-18453 GCF_000469605.1 Apis dorsata
TATTTTTTAGTGTAATTAAGTGATTATTTTTCATGAAAAAATTATAAGTAATGTTATTTATAATAAATTAATAAAAGTAAAAAAGAGGTAAAAATAAATAAATTTTATTAAAAAATTATATTATAATCTACAGTATATACTTTATATTATATATTATAATACTATATTATATTATAATCTATTAACTTTTGTTTATGTTATTGATATTTTAAATTATAAATTTATAAATAATTCATAAATCATTAATAATATTCTTAATAATAAATATGTCTAAAAAAAATAGAAAATTTATTCATTTAATAAAAATTTCTCATAAAAATTATATATATTTTTATTCGTTATCAATATCTTAATGATATTATCTAAATCGAATTATTAATGACATATCGATATTTATTAAAAATGATATTGATAATAACTCTAAAATAGTTTAATATTTTTTTTTAAGAAACAATCGATTGATGCATTGATGCATTAGAAAATATATATAATTTAAAAAAGATTTTTTACATTCTTTACAATGCATATAGAAAAATGCTATTTATTAAAATATTATTTATCTAATATATAAAATATATAATCTATATTATAATCTAAAATATATAATCTAATATTAAAATATATTAAAATATTTATTTTGAAACAATACAATTTCTATTTGAAAATTTTTCGAATAACAAAGATAATATTTATAGATTAAGATGAATCATTCTGTATATTATCTCAGTAATTTAATAAAAAAATAAAATAAATTAAATAAATTAAAATAACAACATTACTACTTTGTGAAATCTTTCACAATAAGAGTAATATAGAGATATTATATATTAATATTCGACAAATTTTCTCATAATGATATGGCACATACAGGGATGTTGTAATCGGTTATTTCTCAGTCTAGTTATTTTTATGTATAATTATACATCATATACTTAAAATATTTCTTCATTTCTTGGAAGAAGTTTACGTAAATATTTATATAAAACAAATATATTTTTGTAAACAAATATAAAAACTCGCAAATTTCATGAATGGAATTCGATAACTTTCACTCGGGATAATTTATGAACATTTATACTTATATTATCGATCGTGTCGAAGATCAATTTATTTCACTTATGAGAAATTACAATGAATGACAAAAATGCACTTTCCTTAAAAGAATGAAACTAGTTTATTTCTAATTTTCTATATATTATCATATCGAAAAATTTTCATGAAACAAAAAACAGATTTATATAATATTTAATATTTCCATCTATTATTTGGGAAAATAAGATTTAAATAAGTGTTATGTTAGGTGTAATGAATTGTAGATATTTAATTTTATTGTTAATTTCTGATTTCTGATTCTGATAATTCAATTAATCATTTCATTTATCTATGCAATTGAATAACTACATCACAATTTTATGTAAATAGTATAAATAATAATATGTATATGATATAATAATAATTTATACAGCTATTATTCAATATTAGGATTAATATGGACGATATATCAATTCTATTGATACTAACATATTAATTTTAATTTAGTATCATTTTAAGAATATTGATATATATTAAAAGTTTTAGATTTAGGTTAGGTTTTAATAATTAGTACTATTTTTTTTCTCTTAAAATTAATATAATAATTAAAACAATGATTTATTATTTCTTAAAATGATACTAAAACAATATTATATTTAATTAATATAATTAAAACAATGATTTATTATCTCTTAAAATGATACTAAAACAATATTATATCTAATTAAAAAAAACCATCTGATATTTTACAAAAGCATCAATAATTTGATACTTTACAAAAATTTCGATATTTAATATTCATTTCGATATTTCATTCATTTCTAAATATTATAATATAATAATATAATAATGGGTATAATAGTAAAGTAATACTTTTCAAACATAATGATGATGATTTTAATGATAAAAAAGTATAATATGATTTTCTAATTATTAAAAGAAATTAAATAATAAATCATTTTTGAAATAATAATTAAATAAATCATTTATTTATTTCTTTTAATTTTTATAAATATATGTACATGAAAAAAATTAGATACATTTACAATTCACATCACTTCTTTATTATTATTTTGAAAATATCAATGAAATATTTTCATTTTACATCTTTATTTCTCATATTTAATATTACTTAAATATAATATTAAGATTTGATTCTTTTCGATTTTTTCGATTCTTATGTATTCACTAAATATTCAAAAATTCAAATATATTTATTTATATATATATATTGGTAAAATATATTACTATAATTTTATATAATAATAATTGATAATAATAATTGATTAAAATAATAATTATTAAGACGCATTAATGATTCCTATTTTTTCTTATTCAAACTTATTATTAAGACACGTAAAAATGTTATCTGTAATAAATTGTAATAAAAATAAATATTAAATCTTTATTAAAAAAAATATTCTATTTCATTTCTATTTATATTATTAATATCATAACGATATTTTGAATATTGAATAGAATAATAATAAGATTTCACATCATTGAAATGATAATTTAAAAAAAAATATATAATTCATTATGCTCTAAATATTCACAAAGTTTAATTAAAAATAGAAAATTCATTAAAAAATAAAGAAGTGTTCAAATATTTTCGTAAACAACTCTATAAGAGCTATAATTTATGAAAAAATTCTTTTAAAATATTCAGATTACTTTTAATTAATATATTTAATTAAATATTTAATTAAAATTCAGTAAAGAAATTCAATATGCAAAGTATATATGTTACACATATGTATGTTTCTATAAATTAGATTAAAGTCAAGAAATGAATTTATTAAGATAAGATAGAAAAAAAACATTCTAAACATTGATTTCTATAAAATCAATTGATCCTAATTAATGAATCATTCACGATAGAATTCATTCATGGTATTCTGAAATTCAAATGGAAAGTATCAGAAAGTACGTGAGATCTATAAATTTACTATTCCTGTTTCCGGTTTTTACTAATTGATCGAAAAACACCACCGCTAAATTTATGCATACGAATATGAATCCCAAAGCATCTAGATGTTTCACAATAATTTTCTCTTTTTAGAAATGTCGAACTTGGATGAAACTTTCGTCTCATGAAGATAGGAATGTAATTTCATTTTTACATAATTATAGAGAAATATCTCCGTAAACTTGTGAGAATTTACTGCGTCTATTATATGTTTCATGCAAGACAATGAGATATTAATAGGCTATTAAATAGTTTAACTTGCTCAACTTATTACTTTCTTAGCAATAACTATTATTAGTTTCTGTTCCCTAGTATTGTGAAAATTGAACCGTGAATATTTTTGAATTTATGAGAAATTTGTAGGCAATTTTCTTATATTTAACACATTCAATGCGGTACTTATGCAAATACAATTTGGTAATATTTCAATTATAGAAATATAACTAATATTCGGTGTTAGAAAACTCTTTCTAGATAGATATTTGACAAGTACAAAAAACAATTATAAAATAGCGAAAAAAGTAATAAAATGACTGTGAATATTAATGAAAACATTTGTATATGAAAGAAAAATTCTTCATGGAAAATTCTTCTTCATGTTTCACATTTTTTAGAAAAGTTTATGATGATTTGTGAATGCGTCAACTACTATAAAATAAGAAATCCTTATAATATATATTCACGTTGCGCATATTGAATATATTAATAAAATCCTTTGTTTATCTAAATACTTTAAATATTTTATCTTTTTTATCAGATAAAGAAAAAAATTCTATATATTTCGATGTTTCCATCAAATATATATTATTATGAGGGAAAAATAGAGATAAAATAAATAATCATTTATAAAAATTGCAATGTTCTTCTAGATAAGACTGTAAATGGTTATTGAAATTTAAAATAAATTATATGATGAATTACATTTTAAAAATTAATTCAAGAAGCGTTTCTAAAACAATCACAATATTATATATATTTTTATATATAAAAATAAAATATATAAATATAATTTAAATAACATCAAAACTATAAGAATAATTAATAAAAATATATATATAAAATATGTATTTAGTTTCAATTGTATTCAGTTAATTTAATAATAAATATTATTGCAAATATTATTCGATAAATTTAATAACTTATTTTCGAAAATTTATAAATTTATGGTTTCGTAAATTTTGCCATTTTATATATAACTAGCATAATATAGCAAATTTAAAAAACTTATTTTAAAGATAAAATATAACACAATAAACAATAAACAATTTTCTAAATCTTACAGATAAGAATAGTGTTTCTCTTGGCAACGGTATCGATCACCCTGACAAGATCTCAAGATCCAGAGTTCTCTTCGACAAATTTAAATGTGACCCAGCCACCAATAAAACTGGACAAAAATCTTCGTCGAGCTCTGTTGAAAGCTCTGACCGATCTAGAAGCTGAATCAGCCGAGCAATACAAAGATGAATCGGAAACCATCTCTCAAAGGGACACAAGCGCATTCGAGAGTATAGCAAAAAAGAATTTGAATGACAATCTAGGTGTACAAAAAACCACATTCTCTTTCAAGAGCTTCCCAAGCGACGATGACGTACCAAACGAAGATAAATTGCAAAATTCCAGTTTCGTCGAAGGTATTCGTTACGTGACACTTAATATACCTTCGATGAATATCGAGAAAGCGACACAAGAAGATGCCAGAAGCTTTCACGTTCAGAACATGATATTGCCAGAGGAAAAATCAAATTTCAGAAGCGAATCGAAGGAACAGCGTGAGAAGACGACACCTACCACGATGAATATCTTCTCCGTAAACAAGATGGAAAGTTTAACGCAGAAACCGGATGTTTCCGAGAGTCTAGCTAGAAGTGCTTCAAATGGCATTGCAAACGCGTTAGTCGATCCTAAACCAACCGTAGTTACTCCAACAGTTTCGTCAAAGAATAATGTAACAATAACCGAATTAGATGATTCTAAAGACAAAACGGAAGAGGTTAAAATCTTCCAGGCACCTCTGGTTGCAGCATTCACTGTGCAACAAGACGAACAAGGTGTACCCAAGAGCGTCGTTCCGATTTTCAGATCACCTAACGATGGACAAGCTCTGACTCTTCAAGAGCAATTAGAGTTTAAACAACAACTTCTGGAGAAACAATTGGCAGAGCTTCAACAGCAACAGTTCCAACAGACGCAGTTCCTAGTAAGGCAGCAGCAACTATATGAACAACAATTGAGACAGAAACAACAGCAACAGTACTACCTTCAGGAACAAGTCAGGATCAAACAGTTAGAGGAGCAGACCAAGCTTAAACAGCTGGAAGAACAAAAGCTCAAGCAGTTGGAGGAACAGAGATTGAATCGATTCCAACTTCCTCCTGTACCACAAAAGCAGTTCTTCTTCGATCAGAGCAACAACTTCTTGACGTTTCAGCCTCTTGCCGAGTCCAACGTTCATCTACAACCTAGCCTGACTTTAGAAGTGCCAAATGTAGCTGCGCCTCCAACCTTTCAACCGATCTTCCAACAAGACCTATTGCGTCTGCAACCCTTCCGACAACAGCAACAATCACAATATCTCCATCAGCAGCAACAGATTCAACCGCAACAGCTGCAACAGTTGCATCAATCACAACAACACCAGAGACTCCAGCAGAGCTTCGGCTCGTTCTCGACTGATTTCCAGCCTTCGGTATCCACGAGATACAATCGTCAAGAGGCTTTCAATTTGGTGGGAAATTTTGGTTTCAACGGAGATAACAAAATCGCGGCCAACAGAGGTAATTTTGGCTTCGTTCCATCGCACAGAACTCCAACGAATTTCTACAATCCTTATGCCCAGTTCAAGCAATCGAAGCCTCCCACGCCGGCTAGACAAATTCAACATTTGCTATACCAATCTGGAATCGCTGGCGATCCGAATAACGTACAAGGAATTGGGAATCCAGAAGATTTGAATATCGTTTCGAAGGTTCTGGCTCTGAATGTGGGCGCGGTGCCAAATAAAAATCTCCAATTCGCGACAAATTCGGATTCCAGATCGTTGGGAAAGAATTCCGCGTGAAGGAAGAAGATGGAAGATGGAGTTAGAGATAAGTCATGTAAATCGGTGCGGAGGACGATATTAGTAAGGTGAAATCGAGCTCTCACTTTTTTCCCTTCTTGGTCCCCCTTGAACCGCCTTCCCGAGTTTCGAAATCTTGCATGTCGCGCACAATAATATTCCTCTGGGGAGTTATGGAGATCATGGTAATTAGAGCAATGATGCGTTCATCCTCGTGAATTAGATTCGTAGATAGATTGTAGATGTTTATGCATGCTTTTTATTTTCTATTTATAATGATGATGGGATAAATTTGGATAGAATTTCATTTTATTTGTGAAAGAAGTTTTAAAATAATTATCAATTAAATTTTATAATTTTAAATTCTGTTCTATAGAATTTAAGAATTTAAAGAGAAGATTATTAAATTAAAATTCTAATACAATGAAATCTCTATATTTATTAATTGAAATATTTGTGATTATAAGAATAATAATAAAAATAAATTAATTAAATATATCTTTTTAATAGTCAAATTAATTATATACCTGTTAAATCCTGAAAAAATAAATATGAAATAAATATCGAATCGAATGAATATAAAATTAATTTTTTCTGTAAGAATTAACAAAAAAAAAGAATAATTAATTTCATGTTCACTTTGTACACGTGTCTTAACTTCGTATCAATAAAAGTCAATAAAATTTCAATACAAATATATTTTTATTAACAAATCGTAATGACAGAAAATGAATTGCAGTAAGAAATTTTTAACCGACTGGTTTGCTTGATGAACGTTAAAACATTTTCTTGTTAAAAGATATAGTGGTGAACGAATATAAAGATTCTATTGTAATTTAAAAAATATTTTGTTATATTTATATCTGAAAATTATTATTAATATTTGTAGAAATTTTGAATTAAATAAAATTAATAGATTTTATATATCTTTATAAAACAATGAATTATAAATTTTATATTTCATTAACTTAGCATTTATGAAATTAAATAATTCTTTCTTTCTATTATTGTCATATATGATTCTTTATTAGAGCACATTGTATATTCATTACAATACTAGTTATAAATTTTATCTTAAATCTAAAGCATTCAAAACATCTTTATGATTTTTTAATTAATTAAAGCGTTTATTAATTAATTTGATAAAATTATTAATTGACTTAAAAATATTTATATTTGGAAATGTTTGTGAACGAATTGTATCGAAATGAAATAGAATTGTGTTAAAAAAAAAAATCCTAGTATCAAAATCAAATTAAAAATTAATGAAAATTATTGAAAATTAAAATTAAATATTTCTTAATTACAATTTTTTATAAATAAATTTCTACAAGTAAAATTTATCATAATAAATATCCCATTATTACGATACATACAGTATTTTAACAAAAATTTTTTTTAACAAAAATTAAACAGAAGAGAAATACTTTAGAAAAAATAATAACAAATATATATAAATATAAGATTTATATAATATAATATTTCATTTGTAATATTATAATTTAAAATATTGTAATTTAACTTCGATAAAAATATATTTTAATTGAAATAAATATCCATATCTATCTATAATATCTATCTATATCTATTTATAATATTACAAAAAATTATAAAAAAAATTTTAAATATCAAAATTCTTTTTTTTTATATGTCACTTTTTTTCATAAAATTTCTTCTATTTTTGTATGTGTTCTTCATCTAAATTGCAAATCTGATTAATTAATTAATATCAGTTACAATCAATGGAAAATTAAGTATGAAAAAAAACACGAAAAGACTTTTTTAATGCACTATACCTCATAAATCGAGCCAAATATATAAATTTTTACTTAACTCATATATAATGACTATCAAATTTCAATATCAAACACTTTTTGTTGTTTGGTTAACATTTATTGCGGATTTACTTCAATCCAATTTTTCAATAGTAGATATAATATACTGTGCAAAAGATTAAATATTATTTGAGAAATAATAATATTTCTTAATATAATAATGTCTTAATTTTTGTCTCTATTTTTATCAATTTTTAAAAATGAAATCTCAAATAAAAATATCGAATGAGATAAATTGATGAATGAAATTTGATTCATATTCATTTTTTTTTTTTTAAATGAAATTGTTCTATAAACTATTATAAATATTGTTCGAACATTATATTGATTGCTTCTACAGATAAACTATACAGAATTTTTCTAATTTTTTAGTTTGTTACATTGTAATTAGAAGTTTTATTCAAAATATAGTTTTTTTTTTTCATATTCAATTATCATACAAATAAAATTAATATCAAAAGAAAAATATATAATATAATCATGTATATCGTTAATGAAAAATATGCAAAATATATAAATATGAAAAATATGAAAAACATGTATTTACATAAAAATTCCTAATCTAATAATATAAATATAATATAAAGCTATTTTAAAAACTGTCTAAAAAAAAATATAAAAATATATTTATATTTTTTTTAATATTACTTTTGCTAATTTTATAATTTTTACCTTTTAATCTCTAAATATTTCCAATTTCTTGCAATAGTTAATACATATATGCTACTATATATGCTATATATATGCTATATGAACGTGTCCAACATCAAATTTTATTTTTACTATTATAATATATATCAAATATATAAAAAAATATGTAAAAATTATAAAAAATATTTCTAATTGAAATTGTCTAAAAAACTTTGAGGATTGATTTCACGCATTCAAAAAGATTTTCCATCGAAAAATAGATTGTTCTACGTATGATCACATATCACATTCTATATATAAAAATTTTCATTAAAATCAGATTTTCCAAAATATATAAATTTCAACATTTTTCTAAAATAACATATAAATACTTTTTCGATTGACTGAATATTAAATTTCGTTTTATAAATTTTCAATAATTCAAATAATTAAACAGATTAATCATAAGAGATTAATCGTTAATTTTTGACAATTAATGATCCAATTATCGATATACCGGTTTACGTAACAGTGAAAATCCAAAAGATACGTCGGCTGTTTTCGATAGACAGAAGAGATTCGGTCAATGAAATGCAACGAGTATATTGTAATCAACGAGCAAGAGTGTAATCTCGATTAATTCTCGAGTGAAATCGAACCGAAACATTCGCATAACAAGTATGCAATCTCGAGATGCGTGGGATCGAAATGATTCCCGAAGAAAAACGTGACTTTCCACCGCATAGCCATAATAAGGAAGTCCTTAAAAGATAATAATGATATTAATTAGAACAGAGAAGATATTTTGCAAGAGATTTGTTTAGATCAAAAAATGAGGAAAAAATTAATTTGTACTTATAAATTTTAAAGATTAAGAATTGAAATTAAATTAATTTCAAATTTAAAAATTTTAA
>NW_006264181.1:18641-24151 GCF_000469605.1 Apis dorsata
TCATCTTTGCATCAGAAATTGGAGATAGAATCAATTCTAATAATTAAAATTTTTTAAATATTTAACTATCGAATTTAACATTGAAAATTGATTTTGATATTGAAAATTTAAAAGATCACAATATTATTAATTAGAAAAGAAATTTTTTATAAGATAGAGATTCATCTTTTGCATCAGATCTGTATTCGCGAATATAAATTAATTTTGATATTGAAGATTTAAAGAATCACAATAATGTAATTATTATGAGAAGATTTTTTGCAATTTAGAGATTCATTGTTTATTTAGATTGAATATATTTTTTATATTGTTTTTTCTTACTATAAATATTAGATAATAATATCATACTTACGAATCTAAATCAATTTTGATATCAAGATAAATGAAATGATCAATTTTTATATTTAAACTATATTTAAAATTTACATCGATCAACTCCAATTTTAAATTTTAGTATCATAATATTTCTAGTATCTCAATTGATATTTAATTTTTTGGATTAATAGAAATAATTTATAATCTTAATAAAATCGATCAATTTACTCTTTTTATGCAAAAAGAATTTCTTCTTATTTTATTTATAAAATATTTAAAATATTTACACATATATTATATACTTTTGAGTTCCAGAAAAAATATTAAATTTAAAAATTTGTATTCTTTTATTTAGATATTTTTTTACATCCTCAATTTCAAATTGAACAAAAATGAGATATATTTTTTAATATTAATTTCTCCATTATATGTGTATTACATTATTATATGTATATTATATTAATATATAGGAAATTTGTTTTGTTAGAAATACATTTAATATTTGAAAGATACAATTTTACAAAAATAAATAGTAAGAAATCAAAGTTTAAAAGATAAGAGATACAATACGATATCAACTTGTTGAATAGAAAACTATGAGAAATATTGCAAACTATAACATTCATACATTTGCACAGAATAGAAAACTCCTAGTTAAAGTACTTGAAAGATTCAAATTTATAAGATCCGATTATTAAACTTCTCAAAGTAATTATATGTAATTCAATCTAATAATCTTGTTTAAATCGAATTTATTTAAATTATTATTATATTTTTTCATCCATTTGAAAATGACTAAATTTTAAATATTTTGACCGTAAAAAAGACAATGAAATAATAATATTAATAAATAATTCAATACTTTTTGAATATATTATAGAATTTTGAAACTAACAAAATCAGGATCATCTTTTATTTGAAATAAAAATAAAAAAAAAAAATAATTATTTTAAATAAAATAGAAATATATATTCATTTAAAATAAAGATATTTTTAAATAATTATTATAATTATTAAAATTTCTTTGAGAAATAACTTATTTTCAAATGATTCTTTTATCAAATATTTTAATTATTTCAAATTTTTTGTATCTAAAAAACAATATTTTATCTTAGATTAAGAAATATGCAAGAAAAATGCAAATATTTAGATCTAAACATAAAAAAACTTTGGTGAATAAAAATTTATAATATTCTGTCACGAAAAAATAATTTTACACTTTTTTTATATTAGTTTTACAATTTCGTAATGAAATCAAATAATAAATTTTATTAAATAAAAGTTAAATAATGCAAAATAAAACAATTTTTAAAAGAAAATATTAAAATAATTTAATTTTAACTATTATTCAAATAAATTATTCAATAATTCAAAAATTCAAATTATTATTTAAATAAAAGAAAGAACTATTCAAATAAAATAAAAAACTCATCAAAGAAACATGTAAAAAATACAATAATTATTTGAAGAATTATACAAATAAAACGTATCTATTTTTAAACAAAATGAATCCAAAAATATTAAGAGCATTCATGAGATATCATGAAATTCTTTCCAGTCAGATTCGAACCAATTTGCAATATATTTGATCCCATCTCACCCAGACCCAGTTATTATGTAACCTCAAATCCGCGTTACAATATACAGATTCTGTACATAATTGCACTTACTTCTTATCCTCGATTTCGCTTTCTTTTTCCTTTTTTTTTTCTTCCTTTCTTCTTTCTATCTTATTCCATTATTGTATTATCAAGTTTCATCACGGTGTCCATGAAACCTGCTCAATTGTAGAAAACCGAATACCGTGAAATTTCTTTGTAATTTGTCAAGAGATTCAAACTGATTTTTTAATGCATGAAAATATTACAAAGGAATTAAACATTTAAAGGATTAATTGATAATAATTATTCTATATCTAAGATATGCAAAAAAGAGAAGAATGGTGAATAGCTTATAGAATATCGTGGAAAGTATTTGTTTAAACATAATGCCAGAATGGTGGAAAATGAATGATTAATAAATGAAATGTCAATAATTCAAATTCAATTAATGATTTACTACAAAAAAATTCTTGGAATCACTAATATATTTCATGCAATCCAATAATTTAAAAAAAATAAAATTAGAATTATAAATTTAGCTTTTGACTGGTAATATATCATTTCATAGAAGAGAAATTTATTAATTTGCAACTATTATAAAATTATGTGACTTGAAAATAATCGAATAAGTTATTTGTAAAAATTTTTAGTTTTTTTTTTCAATTATTCATAATTAATTTGAATTTTATATAAATATTTACATTCAATTAGGATATGAAATTCTACATTTTTTTTATCTTTTTATATCTGTAACTTTAATATACAGAAGTTTTGTTAAGAAAAATTATAATAATTAGAATTCCTAAAATATTTTTTAATAGAATCTTTGTTAAAAAAAAATTATAAAATATTTACATTTTACAATTATAAAATCGTCGTAAAATCATTAATTTTGAAATATACTAAAAAAATATTATAATCTTTTCTCTACTATTTCTCTAAATTTCAGATATCTTAGCATAATTTCATAATCACTATACTATCCCTATTATACTATACTATCATTATACTATATAATTTTCGTAAATATGAATATTAAATAAACATTTGTTTTTCACCAATCGAATATAATTTTCTATCAAAAGACACAAAGCAAATACAAGAAATCTTACAAAGAACTTATAATATTCTGCATAATAGCCAAAGCCAAAATTCTTGTGCAAATAAATCTTTTTGAAACGTGCGTTAAAATTGAGATATATCTGTAACAATGAATAATAATATTATATAATATGTGGCATAACTAATATCTTGACTAGACTCTTGCTGATGATTAATTATTTATCTAGATATATTAAGTATATATAATCTGTTTCAAAAATAATGAGATTACGTTTTATAATTTTAACTAATAACTTTGATGAAAAATGAATAGACTATTAATAATGACTTATGAAATTTATTAACATATTTTAAATTGTAATTTTAAATTGTACAGAATCACCATCTTATCCTGGTGTAAAATTCAGAATGATATATAAATATATGATATATTTATGATATATTAACGATATATAAATATATGATATATATGAATATAAATTAACATTTGAAAATTTTAATCAAAATCTGGTGATGGAAAAAAAAAAAATTTACTTATATGACAAAAATATAATTAATGTATAATAAATGTATAATTAATAACAAAGTATTTTTATATTAAAACAAAATGTTGTATTTTTTTCAAAATGATAATAGATAAACTACTATAATTTTCATTACAAATGAAGATTATAAAATATTTTACTCTTTAAAATTCCTTTTTTATTATAAATTAGAAATTTTATAATTTATAAGTAAAATAATTTTTTTTATTAATCTAGAGATATTTTCAATGAATATTAAAACCTAATCTCCGAACCAAAATTGAAAAAAAGATAATCTTTTATAGATCAAAATATATTTTTAAAGAATTCAATTATTTGATTCAATTTTAAATTCAGTAATATTCTTGGATTCATTTAATTTATCAGAAAAATAATTATTATTTTAATTCAAAATCTTTTAACAATTAATCTATAAAAAATCTACTGAATAACGAAATAAAAATGTTGACTTTCTTCAAAATTTCTCCATTTTTAAAATTTTAAAATATTAAAAACGTTTAAAGTGTATTGAATAAAAGGTATTATAAAGATTTTTACATTATTATTCAAAAGTTATTCAACGGTTTATAAGAAAGAGATTCATTATTTTTGAAGTAGACTACAGTATATTCGGTTATAACAATGTTTATTAAAAGTGCAAAAAAATTTTATATGAGAATATGAATTTAATGGAAAAATATTTAAGAAAATATTTTATTTTTCATCAATCATTTTTAAATAGAAATAGAATGGAATTTCAATATTAATGGATTTTTATTTTTTTTTAATTAGACTTTTATAACATTTATACTATTACTTTTTCAATAATTTAAAATTGCAAATGCCAAATTTAATAATAGATTTTGTTTCTACTATATTTTTTTTACCTGAAAGCCAAAATAATCAAATTCTTTTTCATCCTTCAATCATCAAAAAAGCGTACATGATCATACATTTTTATGATAATATTGAACTTGAATTTTTTCATATTAATAAATTTTTATTATTTAACATATATATAACAAATGTATTTTTAATTATTTTAATGAATTTAAAAAATTACAGTAAAGTACAGTAAAATATATAACTATATTTATGGCATATATAACTAAATTTTAAAAAAATAAATTTGAATTATTTTAACTCTAAAGTTCAAAATTTTTCAAGATTAGAAAAATACATGTAACTCCCATAAAATGAAACCAAATATACTATAGAAGAGAACTAGCCAATAGATGTTGCCGCATCACAAAAAATTCAACTCTTAAGATCAAGGGTCTCGCAAAATCGTGTACTTCGGAATTGAAAATACCTCGCAGACTGTAAATAAACTTTCGCCACAAGAGATGCCTCACAATACCACTAGGAAAGAGTTCCAGCTCTTGAGTGTGTAAACGTACATGTCCTCAATTTCACAAACGTTTGGCATAGATTCGTGATTTTCTCTCTCGTGGTGGATTGATGGATCTCGTATGTCCTGAGATGTGAATTAATATTTTGGAAATGAGTTGATCGGATTTCAATTTTTGTGATATGTTAAATTAACGATCGCTGACAACTATGTTAACATTTCGTAGTTAAAATAAAACTAAATAAAAATTGGTATAAAAAAGATTATAAATATTATAAAAAACTGTATCGTACACTTTCATTTTTTCTTATAATATATATAAAATTTTTCTCTTATTAATCAAGAATATCAATGCATATGTTTTAATATATTTTGTAAATAAATAACATTTTGACAAGAAACAATTTTCTTATATTTATTTTTAGAACAATTGAAAATTATTCTATTATTTTTTGAAAATTGAATTGTTAATAATAAACATAATTATTCGAAAAAAAACTTCAAATTTTTGCTGTTAATTTATGTAATTTATATAATTAAAGTAAAACAAAAAAAAAGTTTTTAAAATTTAGAATATGAAATTATTGAACATGAATGTTTAACTTCGGCGATTGATTTCTGATTAAAAAACAATTTTTCCCAGAAATAATATATATA
>NW_006264181.1:24531-31330 GCF_000469605.1 Apis dorsata
ATATATATATATTATTTGTTTTCAATTAGAAATTTTGATACATGATATCATTAGTTTCGAATAAATTATTTTGTAAGGATAAATTCATAACAGAAACAATTATTGAATTATATATATTTATTGTGCGATTTTACGATATAATTTTAAATATTAAAACTTTTGATGACAATAAAATAATTATTTACTATTTTCGAAGTTATTATGAATATATTAGACATTATTATTATAAATAATGATATACAAATAATACAAATTATAAAAAAATTTACATGTAGAAATTTATATATAGAAATTATTTTATTTTAATATATTTTGTTGAACACTTAATTGTGTAATTGTATGTTATTGTGTAAAGAAAAGAATCAAATGAAACACGTATGTATGTTATACAAAGAAACGAATAAAAATTTATATACATAAATTATATACATAAGAAACATAAATGTGTAAGTTGTTTTTAAAACATTATGTTAAGATTTGAACTTATATTATATTATATATAAATTAATATAATATTAAGGTATATAGGTATACCTTATAATATTAGACATAATTGATATATTTTACTTATAATTTATCTGAAGCTAAAATATTATAAACTTTTGTAAAAATATTAATAAACTAATTCTTTTAAAAAAGTATTATTGTTGATTAAAAAGTATTACTGTTGATTAATTTTTTCATATCAAATCAATTTTTATCTTTTTTTCTTTAAAAAAGAAAAAATATCTATTTATTCTTAGAAGAATTGTTAATAAATAAAGTATTTTTTAAAATACTTATAATATAAAAATATCATTTTATTATATAAATATATATGTGTTAATAATATATAATATATAAATTTAATTCATTAGCTCATTTTTAATTATAAATGAAAATATAAGAAAATTATCTTAATTTTTAATGTATATGATATAATAATAATACAATCATATTTATAATACAATCATAATATAAAAAGTCAGTAATTCCATCATTATATAAAATTCTTATTTATAAATTCTTTTTCAATTTATAAAAAAATGTTTTCGAAAAATAATAATTTTTATAAAATAAATCTTATTAAAAACAAAATAATTTTTATTTCTATTTTCATATTTTTTATACGTAGCCATTCTATTTTTTTATTCATAAAAATATTTAAAAAAATTATTCATTAATTTAAATACTTATTTAAATAGAAAATATTTCACATAAAGTATGACTGACATCATC
Organism: Apis dorsata; assembly: GCF_000469605.1. Taxonomy (NCBI): domain Eukaryota; kingdom Metazoa; phylum Arthropoda; class Insecta; order Hymenoptera; family Apidae; genus Apis; species Apis dorsata. The sequence goes on from NW_006264181.1 coordinate 25,750, forward strand.
AATATAGGCAATAATAAAGAAAAAAATTTGATGATATATTTTTATATTTCAACGATCTGATATTAGTACTAAGAAATAGCAGTTAGATGGCGATACTGATATCATTGTATCATGTTGCAAGGCAAATTTTAGTTAGTAATTAGTTCATTTATTTTTTTTATAAGTCAAATTTCATTAGTTTATTCTTCCTTTTTTTCTTTATATTAGTCTACATATACCGATAGGACTGAAAAAAATATAACCATTAGAAAAATAAAAAAAGAAATAATGCTAATGTAACTTAAAATTAGAAATGAGAGAAATAACAGGTGTTCTATTATGTTATTTGAATACGTTCCCTATTCTGAGAATTGTATTTCTGAGAATACAAATAAAAAATTCCCATTATTTCTTCTATTTTTTAAGTTCCGTTACTAGTATTTATTACTTTCTTTTACTTTTTCAATTGTGGCAATCCTTATAATATATTTTACGCGGTAAAATATTCTTCGGCAATTCTGTTAAATATCAGAAGACAATTATTGCATTTTTTTCATATTTTGATTTATTGACATCGAATTTTATACCCATATCTACTCATTTTAACATAAATTAAATAATATAAAAGAACCTTCAATTTTATATTTATTGTATTAAAATTTATACGTATTAACGCCACTTATAATAAAGTATAAGAAAACAAATATGGCGGAAGATAAAATAGGTTCGTTAGAAGAAGAAGCTTTAAAAAGAAAAGAACGTTTACAAGCTTTGAAGAAGAAGACTGAGGAAAATAAAGAAAATAAAAGTGAAAGTGCTAGTAAATTACCGAAGTAAGTTTTGTGTTTTTTTTCTTTTTTAATTTTATTCATATTCAAATTTAATCTTAACTAACCTTTAATAATTAATACTAATTTTTGTATTTTATTTATTTCAATATGACAGGCCAAAATTTCGAAGTTATAAACCACAGGATGAAAGTCTCAAAGATAAAGTATTAGAAGATGCGAAGCCAGGCAATGTAGAAGAGGAAGTAAAAGATCAATTAAGTGCTGCAAATACGAAAGTTGTTATTGAAGAACTTGTAAGTAATTATTTACAACAATTTAAAATATTTGTTTTTATTTTATTTTATTGTTATCTTTTAGGATATCAGCAATCTTGCCCCTAGAAAACCAGATTGGGATTTAAAACGAGATGTTGCTAAGAAATTAGAAAAATTAGAAAGGAGAACTCAAAAAGCAATAGCAGAACTTATAAGAGAACGTCTTAAACAAGGGCAGCATGATTTAGCTGCTGTGGTGAATATGGCAACCAAAGATTAAATAGAATCATCAACTTAATGTTATTAATAATATAATTTTTAGATGTATATGTATATAATATGTATGTATATATTTAATTATAATATTTAATTAATATTATTTTGTCTTATAAAATTTTTATAAAATATTTTATGAAATTGTAAAAAATTTTGACGAAATTGTAAGAAATAAATAAAATGCATTATTAATAATTTGTTTTATTATTATCTAAGTCGTAAGCATTTTAATATAATATATTTTATAAACATATTTGTGAGAAAATACAATTTACCAAAAGACTCAATAAAATACATATATTATCATAGCAGCAGTAGGAACTATTAAATAAACATATATTAATATTTTTGGTATACAATCATTTTTATAAATATTTATATAATATTTCCTTGTTTATCAAATAAATATAATCAAATTTAATTACTATTTATTTTCTATTTCTACTGCTTTAATTATCATATTCAAAAAAAAGATTATATGAGTATCGTGTTTGTAGTACTTACAATCAGTCAATATTAATAATAATATAAGAATACATTTTTTAAGTATATATATATATGTACATTATTTAAGATGCTTTTACAATTAAATGATAGTATATATTTAATTAAAAATAAAATCATTTATTTTCATTTTTATCTTAAAAATGATAAATATCTTAAATAATAAAATCTTTTAAATATAAAGATATTTAATAATTTCATAAATTCTTTTGCACCAAAAAGTATTGTGTAAATACACAACATTAAATATAATATTAAATAGTTTAATGTTAAATATAATATTATTTAATTTACTTATTTATTATTAATTATTTTAAATTACATAAAAGTCAAAATAATTGATTAAAGCTTCCAGTGTATTATTGATATTGTAAAAGAAAAATAAGCCCAAGTATCACTCCAAATGCTGCAACAAAAATAAAATCAAATTATTCATATATTCATATTATTTATTATATTATATTATTATTTATATACAATTATTTTTTAAATATATATTCCTATATTTTTCATTATAGGAATTAGTTCTATTTAACTATTTTCAAGATTAATGTATATCTTACAATTTTAATTTTAATTAAAAATGTTTTTAATCATATTATCAAAATAAATTGTAATCCTAAAAAAGATACAAACATGATACGGTCCACATGCTTTGTTGTCCATTATGATCATCTTTCTTATGAGAATTTTCTTCATTAGATTGTTTTGTTGGCTTTAGTTTTTTAGAACTATTCGTCGTTTGTTTAGAATCTGTAATAATAGTAGTTCCGGAAATCATGGAAGTTGGGACATTACGATAAACTATTCTACCATCTAATGGTTGCACCGGACGGAAATTATGTGTTAAATTTCTTCCATCACTGGATTGAATTTTACGAAACACAGCCAACTGCAAATAAATAAAGTAAGTATAGACAATTAATTATAACTATTAGCTGTATTACGAAGCAGTACAATTTAAGACTGTTTAGAAGATATTTTTAAATTGTTTGAGAAAAAAATAGAGTCTTTTATTCGTTTTTATTTTTTTTTTTTTTTAAGATTTAAATATTTTTAAAGATTTTATATTAAATTTATTTTTTTGAAATAATTCTTTTTGCATTTTTTTTTAAATTTTACATTTCTAATAATTGAAATATTAAAATATATTTAATTTTCTATGTGTAGCAATTTATGGGATAAGAATAAGAGTTTATTTAAGCATTTAAGAAAACCACTTTCTCCAGTAAAAAACTTCTAATAATTAAATTTGAATAGTCATAAAGCTGAAAGAAAGCGTTTACAGAATATATTTGTACAATATATCTTTCATATTCGTGTTTAAGCGATATTAGAATTTAATTACACATATATATTAAAACATTGTCTAAAAATATTTATGTACTATTTCATTATTCGAAAATATATAAGTATATTTTGTTTATAAATATGAAGTTATATTTATAATATTAGTAAAAAAAAAACTATAATACTAATTAGATAAAATTAGAAATACTTTAATTATAAAGTATTTTTTATTTAAAAATATTTATAATTAAATTTCAATAATGTGAATCTTGGATATAAAATTAAAATCTTCGAATTGGAGATTATCTTGTCACAATAAAATTCAACAAATTTGTACAAATAGATTAATATTTTAAATAGATTAATTTTGTACAAAAAGATTAATATTTTTCTAAGAATTTTTTTAATAAAAATTCAAATCAAGGAAAATTTATCTAGAAAAAGAAAGATAAAATCTATTTTTTATGTAATTATTTCGAGTACTATAATGATAATGATAAAAGTTTAACTTATAGAAATAAATTTTAGCTTTCAGAAAATAAATTTGTTTAAAAATCACAAAAATAAAAATATAAAATAAATGGCAAATAATTTGAAAATTTATATTTATAGAAGATTTATAACAAATGAAAGAAATTAATAAAATTATAATATTATTCAGATTTTCAAATTGCAATATAACTTCCATTATCCAAAATAATGAAACAAGATTGTTAAGGAAATAAAAAATAAAAAAATTTTTGAACAACATAATTTTTATAAATAAATTATTTTATATTTTAAGGAAAATATGTTCATTTGTAAAATTGAGATTTTTCTATTTTTCATTTTTCATTTTCATTTTTCGGCATTTTCTATCGAAAGATACATTTGATGTTGATGTACTTAAATATAAATAATTTTCACTTTTTTGTTTTTTAATCCTAATTATGGATTTTCCAATATTTTTATATTTTTTTACTAAATCTGTAATACTCTTATAGTTTCTTGATTCCTTATTTTATAATTTAATCAAGAAATGTTAAATCAAAGTATTATTTAATTTTATTCAAAACAAATACATGTATTAATTGGTTAAAATAAAATAAAATGAAGATAAATATATTCAGAATTGTTGATATTTTTATAGAACGCAATAAATAGATAACTTTCTAACAACTCAATTATTAGAACGTATTTGAAATCCATGACGTTTTAAAGGCGTCATTATAAGATAAGAATTAATTTTTTAAGGATTTCCGTTTTCGTTTCGAATAATTGAACATTTACGTTTTGATGTCATATATATCATATGACATATATATATATCATATATATCATATATATACTATGTGAATATGTCCAACGTTAATTTCAAATTAAATTCTATTTCCGCTACTATGATAAAAAAAGATGTCTGTTTACATTTAGTTACATTTATAAATAGAAATAGCATATAATTCAGATAATAGAATGTTCACATATTAAAATATTTAAATTTAATGAATGTTTCGTTAATAGAAATTCCATTGTATAGAGATTCAATTGTATTAGAGAATTTTCAAATATTTTTTGAAATACAAATAAAAAATAATTAAATGAAACTTAATATACTAAGAATAATTGTGATTTGATACTAAAAAAAACTATATTATAAGTATTACATTATTGCAGATGAAACGATCGAATTTTTAATATAAAAGTTTTAATATTTGTAGTTTTATTAAAAATGATATTGATTAATTATGGTAAAAATTTGAATTGAACAAATTTATTATTTTTTTCAAAAAAGTTAAAATTTTTATCATTTAGTTAATTTAAATGATTCTTATCAATACATGTTATTTCTTCCTTTATTTTTTATAATTATTTATAAATTATAAACATTTATAATATTTTATACCAATAGAATATTGTTTGATTTTTTAATGCAATTTTATTTGAAAATTCTATGTTAATGTTATAACTTTTTTATTCTGGTATATTATACTGAATTTTAAACTTATATAAGAAATCTTTCGAATTTGATTTTGAAATATAATTTATTATAATACGTAATTTTTTTTTTTATAATAAGAATAATAAAAAAATTAATAAAATAATATTCAAATTGTATCTATCCTCAAACTTTAAATTCATTGTAACAATTTATAATATTATTTGATATACTTACTTTTGTCACTTATTTTTGTCGTTATTTTTGAATTGTTTTTAATTTTATAGATTTGTAAAATTGACAATTTTATATGTAATAATTTAATAATTAAAAAAATGTTATGTGTATATCACATATTCTCTATTATAAAATAATGATTCTAAGAAAAGATAAATTATTTTTGTTCAAAAATTTTTATTTCTAATAATGTCATAATGATCATTATAGCTTATTAATTTGAATATTAGAAACTATTTATTATTTGCATATTTCAAATTTTAAAATTTTATTTATTATTTGCATATTTTAAAATTTAAAAATATCTTATATTTATATATATATATATATATATA
>NW_006264181.1:31951-42373 GCF_000469605.1 Apis dorsata
CATAGATCAGAATTTTCTATGATAAAATTGTTTATTGTACGCTATTATATGATTGCTGTATATATTATTTGTTATATTATTATATTATATATATATTAATTATTAAATTAAAGAATAATTGAAATTAGATAAAAATCGTTTTTTATAATGATATAAATAATTTTCAATTAAAATAATATTTTTCTTAAATTTAAATAAACATTAAACATATTTAAATTTATTAAAATGTATAAAAGCATATACATTTATACTGCATAAAAATAGAATATATCATGTATAATGTTTTTATTTAAAAAAAAAACGAAGTCAAAAATATATTAATTTAGCTTTTTGTTTTCGTTCGAATTTTATTTATGTTTTCCAAAGCAAATATTCAAAATATATAGAGAAGAATGTTAAGAATTTTATGTACATTAATAGTTAGCGTTGCATGTACATAATCTACGATCTACATAACTGATTCTATGCGTAAATTAAATATACAACTTACGAAAACGGATGTATATTACATATGCATATGAAAATGAAAAATTCATATGAAGCGCAATAAGAAGGAGGAAATTTTTCTTTTTGCATTTATAATCATTTAGAATTTTCATTGAAATTAATAGTTACGTTATTATAATAAACTATAATTTAAATAATAGTAATTATATGTAACAAACAAATTCTACCACTGCAATTCTACTATTGAATATTATATTTATATTATATATATTTTGTAAAAAAAGATATGACCTTTCACTTTGTGCAAAAAAATATAAATATCACATATATATATATAAATCATTAATATTTTTGAAGATAAATTATAAAAATTATAAAATTATAATTAATAAATGTAAAAAAAATAATATGTGATTTTTTAATGGATTGAAATATGCAGAAACTAGACTATATATAATGTTAATACATTTATTTGATCTTTAGATAATCTTTAGATATTTTTCTAAAGATAAAGATAAATACAAAAGTTGATATAAAAATGTCGGTTGAGGTTTATTTATAAAGTTATAAGCAATTTAAATTTGTGTTAAACGAAGCGAAACGAAGATAAAATAAGATCATTCTATCTTCATCACATTACTGACTTATTCTATGGCAAACTTAAATTGTTTATAATTTAATAAATAACTTCAATATTTTTATATATCAATTTTTTTTTATTTTAATTTCTAGAACTGACTTTACAAAAATGATTTCCATATATATATATGGAATATTAGATAATAATAAAAAAAATAAATTTAACAATATTATATTATATTTTATTTTTTTTATTATACATTGTTTTTATTATAAATGATTTCATTAATCATGAATGAGTTTTTATTAATCAAATGAATTACAATATACAATACTTTATTGACGATTATTTTTTTATTTTTTTTGATAACAGATTAAAGAAAAGAGATAATTTTAATATTCAAATTAGATTTAAAACCCCCTTGGATTTTAAAAATCTAAGAAAGACAAGTTACAAATTTAATTTAAAAAAAATCAATTAATATTGTTATTAATATATTTGTAAAAAAAAATGTGATATTTAAATAAATTTTTTTTACTTAAATCGTTATAAATTATCTCCCAATTAGTATAATTCTTTCATTTATTTGTATGATTTATTAATGATACAATTTTTTAATTTAGATTTATTAATGATAGCATTTTTTTTTTGAAAAAAGAAAAAAATATTAAACAGAAAATATTAAACAAGATTTTTATTCATTTAGAGTATTTTTTTACTTCATAACATTAGATGTTTTTTATTTTTATTATTGTTTTATTTTGTATGTTATCATTAATTTTAGATAATCTAATATAATTTAATATAATAATTTAATAAATAGTATAATTTAAAATTAGTAATTTTTAAATTATTTTATGATATATATACTTATCTTTAATTTTATAGTTAGTTGTAATACAAATATTTAATGTATTTACTAAAAATGATATATTTTAAATCTAAAAACTCTTTAATGTTTAAAAAATTTTGACTTCTTAAACTTCAAAATATTTTGTGATTTGAAATTCTTAAAATTAAGGTAAAGAATAATTGAATAAATAAACAACTTAGGAAATTTTATTTCATTATTTTATTATTTCATTACGTAGATAAAAAAAATAAAAAATAATAAAATTTTTTACAAGATAAAATGTTTATTGATTAATTAGAGATATGAGTTTTGAAAAAATCAAAATTTGTTAAAATTTTAGTTTTTGATAAAATAGATACACAGAAAAAAAATAAGATCTCGAAAATTTCAAGAATTCTCATAAAATTTCAGATTTGAGTTGAGAATTTAAATGTCAGGTTTCGACTCATCTCTATACTAGTATTTAAATTTTTCTACTTAGAAAATTTAATTTTATTCTAAATTTTCTCAAATAAAAATTTTTTTTCACTTGTATCCCAAAAATTCTCATATCCTATATTATTTTATGAGCGATATTTTATAAGCCTAAAATCAAAAAAAAAAAAAAATCACAAAATTTATGTTTACTTTAAAAAAAATAAATATATTTCTCTTTTTTTGAACAAGCTTTTTTGACTTTTTAAAAATATTTTGTCTTTTAAATTAAATACTCGTTAAGGACAAAAACCAGAACTGATTTATGAAGCGGCCAAGATATTCGAATTTCAATAGCTTCAGCATTCTCAATATTTTAAAGTTTTTTTAGTTTAATAATTTATGAGCAGATACAATTTCTTCATATTGTTTCAAATTTTCAATAGCAGTTATTCGAATGATTAAAATACAAAGCATTGGCCACTTCATAAGTCACATTTACGCGTCAAATGTTTTGCATCGGACCACTATAGAAAAACGGTCTCAAAAGTCTTAATCTCTCTGTTGCGACGCTATCCCACTCATGAATACTCATTATTGAAGATTATTTTTTAACGCAATATTAATTCTTTTTACATTTTTTCTTATATTTTTTTACTTTTTTTAGTTACATTTTCATAAAAAATAATTACTTGAAAAAGAACTAAGAAAGATTCATAATAGTTTTTCAAAAATTAAAGTTCGATTAGAAATCGCGGAAATCAGTTGCAGAAAAAATGGGAATTCGATTAGAAATTGCAAAAGTCAGAAAAATTTAATTCAAATAAGATCGCATTTTTTTTTATTTAATCGTCACAGAATTCAATCAAATCATATTCGGTTCGATCAGAAATCACGGAATTCAATCAGAGAAAAAGAAATCAAAAGTCAGTCAGATCATAATTAATCATATAAAAAATAATTAGAGTCAATTATTATTAAGTTTATTCAAAGTTCATTCATAATATAATAGTTTATAAACAATCCCACAATCATGATAAATGATAACATTCGAGTGATAATATTCAATTAAAATATATCTTTTTGTGTAATGGACAACTTTTGTTTTAATATATTATTAATATTAATTATGTGATTTTCATTTTTAAAAATTTGGTCATTTAAAATATTTTAGATCAAAAGAATTTAAAAGATATAATATATTTATATCAATTAAATTTTTATTTTTTACTTCTACTATTATTTTTATTGTACATAATCATTTTAATAATCGTTTAAATTATTAGTAGTGAATAAGAATTTATTATTCGTTAATGTTAGTTAATGTTAGTTATTTAATTATTTTTATCTATAAATTCGTTTTCTTTGTGACAAAAGCATGATATGGTATATTGAGCGTACAAGTTAATGAACTTTTTTATTCGTAACCATTCATCCTTGAAAGATTGATTTTAGATAATTTTCCAAAACAAATATAAAAGTTACTATACAAAAGTATCAATTAAAGTTTATTTATTATATCATAAGTAATTGAAATTTATATAAAAAAAAGCAAAATGGAGATATTTTAGTCTTTATCTAATTTAATTATTGATAATTAATAAATAATTTAATAAATAAAATAATTTAATAAATAAGCTTTAATCAACATTTTTGTAGAATAAGGGAAAATTTGAAATAGTTTGAGACAAAATGAAAATTGAAAAATTTTTATAAACAAATATTATTTAAAAATACTATTATATTTAATGATTAAGTCAAATATTATCAAAAAATACTATTTTATTTTATGCTTAAATTGAATATTGAATTGAAAAAATTTCTATTTTATTAAATCATGATTAAATATTATTTATTATTGAGTCTTGAATTCGAAAATAAGAGATAGAAAATTCAATGCAAATATTAAAAATCTTTTTAATTCGTGCATAAATTGAATATGATATTTTATTAGCTTACATCGTATTATAAAATGTTAAATTAAAAACTTATTCCAAATATTATACAAGATGTTAATGTATTCGTAGAATATTTTAGAAGAATTGATTTTAAAAAGGCCAAAACGAGTACAAAAATTAGTATACAAAAATATCAATCGAGATATATTTACAAATTCGTGTTAAATAAAGTGACACAAGAAAAAAATAAAACAATGGTATAACAGAGACGCAATTTCGTCTCACTTTATATACATCTCGCTTTCTCTAATGCAAACTTATATTTTAATAAATAAGCCTCAACACAATTTTTATGTTTGTTTTGTCTTCTAAAATCGATTTTCTATGAAAAAAGATATGAATATCTTAACACCTTGTATATTATTTGAAAATATTATTTCAAGAAAAAATTTATTTATAAAATCCTATATCACTCGAAAAAATAAAAATATTTATTTTTATTTATCTATTTAAAAAATTTATTTTTTCCAGTTCTGCATTTTTAGTGTACTAATTTTTAAGATTATTTCTGTTCTTTAAAATCGATATTTTAATTTTCACATATTAATACGCTGTCTAAGAAATATATAATATACAGTAATTATTAAAAATAATATCTATTATTTTTGATTATAATATAAAAAGGACGTATTATAGCTATGATGAATTGATTCTATTTTAAAATATTTATTATTCTATTTTATAATAAACTGATTCTTTTAAAGCAATATTATTCGTGTAATGATTTAATATTTACCTGATATAAGTATCCAAGCACAGTGAGGCCATCAGAATATTCTGTCGCTTTGTCATATGAGCCATATTGTTTCTTCCAAAAAACTGCGTGCAGCTCCATGGAAAACGAGTGATTATTAATAAGATCCTCGGATCCAAGATTATCATTTTGACCCCAATGAAAGTGTAATTGTTGAAACACGTATGTATTGTTGATGGGCCCGCCTAATATCGTGGGTAAATCAGGATCGAAACTTCGAATCATCACTAAAACAGTGTGTGATACAATGATATTTATTATATTTGCAAAATTAATCTGATAAAACAGTCTTATTTTATAATAGTCATTCTTTCAATGCGCACGAGTCTTTATCTTTCTTAAGTCTTATCTTAATTACAACAAGACAATGTCTGTTATGACTTGTCTGTACAATAATCAACGTTAATTTTCAGTTGTTCAAGGATAAGAATCACGTTTGAGAAACGTTCAGAATATTCGAAATAATCAATGCTTGTATACAGGTTAATCAGACTTTTAAATTCTCTACTTTCCTGGAAGGAAACAAATGTTTTAAACATTAATATTTCTGTAATTGTTAAAAATAGCTTGCATTCAGTGTTTAATCATTCACTTTCCATACGATAGTCATTATTTTTAATTTAATAATTTTGAAAGCTGAGGAAAAATTGAAATACATAAAAAATTAAAATATTCTGAAATATTTTCATTGACAAATATTATTTAAAAGTATCTATATGTGTGTCATTTAATGTTTAAATTATGAATAAATATATATTATGCGGATATAAATATACTCGGATATAAATAAAATATTTTATTTTAAATATTTAATAATTATTTCATTTTCTGTTCTTTCTTTATTTTTTATTTCTGAGTTTTTTATATGTTATATATATTAAGTTATTTTATAAATAAATTTCCAGTTACAAAAAATCATATATTCATAAATGTAAAATCAAATTATTGTATATACAACTGAAAAATTAAAATATTTATTTATTATGATTATTATTATTATTAATTATATTATTATTATTAATTTATATATTATTATTATAATTATTAATTTTATATTGATATATTATATTGATAATATTGATATATTATTATTATTAATTTTGATAAACAAATGATCAATAAACTAAAAAAACTTACTTTTCATTATACAATGATTGATTATATATACATATATATACAATAATAATAGGAACCAGTGAATTATTTAATTAATTAAATATTAATATATTGTATTCATTATATTTTTCATAAATCAATACCAACAAATTATCGGTTATTTTGTTAATTATAAAATTTTTTAAATAGCAAAGTTTTTGAAAATGGAAATTATGTAAATTAATAAATTTAAAATTAAATACTTTAAAAAAAATATCATATTTCTAATATTCAAAATAGATTTAATTTAATTTGAATTAAATTTAAGTTAGGTTTTTAGGATTAGATTTATGTTACTTAATTTAAAGTTATCCCAAAATTAAACGAAATAATATCTTAAATTTAAATCTAGTTAATTAAATAATAGTTATTTAATCACATTTTTTAATAAATAATAATAAATAAATATTATATATTATTTCATTTGAATTTTCCTCATATTATTGATTAAAAATTATATTAAAAAATTATATAATTTAAAAAATGCTAGTATTCGACTATCAAAATCATATTTGCGATGAAATAAATTTCTCTAACTAATCATAGTACTAAGTTCGATTTCCATATAATGGAATTGAAATTCGTATTTTTTTCGAATTTTTTAATATAATAGCGGAAATATTTCCATTTATAAACCTAATTAAAACTTAATAATACCTAATACTTAGTCAATAAAATTTAAAATATATCTGAAATCAAACAGTCTAATCATATATTTAATCATATATTCTTATACATATTTTCCTCTATAATTAGTTTTAAAATCAAGTAACATTATTTAATATTATTATTATTATGATTCAATAAGATTGAAATAGAAACAGTGTGGATCATCAGCGCTCCTTTTCTCTGTATAATTACTGTATTATTTTTTTTTTATATTGAAATTAATGTTAAATTATGTAATTAATGTGTTAAATTAGTAATATGTTTTTAAAACCATATTACTTATAGGATGAACTAATATAGCAATAGCATGATAATATATTTTACAACAATAATATTATAATTAAAAATTTTTTATGGGAAGTATTTTCATATAAAATAATATTTTCTTACATTTGAATAAAATTCTAAATTAATAATAATAATATAAATTGATATTAAAATATATATTTGAAATATTATATACTATATTCAATATTATATATAATATATATATCAAAAAATTAGTTTAAAAAGTATTGTAGTTGGAGTTATATGTAAAATTATATAGAAATTATATGTAAAATTTATAGAGAAATATGAAAGAAAAGGAACATATGAAGCGATACTTTAATGCTCTTTGTATTTACACATGATACGTGAAAATGAGTGAATACGTGACTATACGAAAAAATGAATCAATTTTTCGATATATATAAATAACATATGTATAAATAACATAATGCTCTTTTGAACAAAAAGTAATAAACTGTTTATTATTAGTGATTAGTGCATTAAAAATCATACAATTCCATTTAATTCTATCTTCTAATGGAATTTTGCTTTGAAAGTATATATTTGTTTGTAATTAAAATTAAAATTAAGCAATGATAAATATTACAAGTTAGGATATTTAAAAAATTAATAATTATTCAAAAATTCATTAATTAAATTCATTAATAAATATTATTACAATGTTATTAATACAATAATATGTACAATATATATTATTGATTGAGATTTATATTTTATACTGTTCAAATTATAGTACTGTTCAATTTTAATTATTTTAAGATTGTACAATAACAAACACGTTGTTTATAAAGCGAAAAAATAAATAGACCGAGTAAATGCAATTTTCATAAAAAATGATTCTAATTTTGTAAAATATTAATTCATTTGCATCAAATATAAAAGTATTTTCATAAAAAATGCAAAAAGTAATTATCCATTTTTATTTCTAATTAATATTCTAATTAAAAAAAAATACCTTTTTTTTATAAAAATTTCAATTAATAAAATAATAAAAGATATTTTATTTTATTGCATGACGAATATACTTGTTATTAAAAGAGTTTCATGATGAGTATATCATTAAATAGCATTAAAATACAAAGGTTATTTTCTATTCTATCTAGATACTTAAAAAAAAATCTATTAGTATTTCTTTTATCAAAGCATAATGTATTTCTTTTATCAAAAAACTTTTGTTAAAACATTTTTTTTATAACATTTTTTCCTTAAAAGATATTTCATTGTTCATCATTTAGAATTAAATAAAACAGACATTCTATATGTAAATAATAATAAAAACCAATAATAATGAAAATGGATTTAAAATTTAAAAAAAAACAAGAGACAAACAAATTTATATTCTAGTTAAATAATGTCTTTCAGTAGTGCAAATGAATATAAAAAATTAATATGTATATGTATATGTATTAGAATGAAAATAATATTCAAGATAGTTTAAAATTAAAGATTACGAAAGAAAATGAATGCATATTTTAATTAAACGATGCAATATCTTTTAGTATAAAAATAAGAACAGATATGTATATGGAATTATTGATTATTAAATCATCAGTATGTGCAATCATGGAGTTCCAATGTCATAAAATGGATATCCATTTAAATCAAGCTTATACTTATCTGATGCATATTTGTTGATATAATGTTCTTTGTTCTGAATAAACGGTTCGAATTATTATTTTGGTCAACAAGATTTATTGTTCACATTTCTCTTTGTTAAATTTTCTCTCATGAAATTGCTTGATACAATAATTTTTTTAAAATCGAGATTGATAATATTGATAAAAAAAATAATTGATGATTGAAAAAAAAAATTGATTTTTTAAAAATTTTAGTTTCGATAAAAGAAACTATATAATTTTTAAGAAATTAAACTTTTAATCAGCAATTTATTAATAAAATTGATATTTTTATTTTAATAGTTTAAATATTATGATTATTAATATTTTAGTAATATTAATCGACAATATTATTAAATTTTATACACTATAATTAACAAAGAGAAAAGTATTATATGCATTATAAGAAAAGATGAAAATCTATAATATTATTATAATTATAATTACTACGATTATTGTCTATTGTAAGTTTAGTTTTTAATTGTTATCATTAATAGCTATGAATATTTATTCAATTTTATATTCATTCTGTACATTTCTATACTTGTATATATTTTAGTGTCTTATAAATATAGAAATATACAATATCTTATTTATCTTGAATACTTATTATAAATATAAAAGAAAAGAAATATATGAAGCGATTCTGCAATATTTTTCATAGTCTTTTTATCTTTCATATGATAAGTTACGAGCTTCAAGTTACAATTCTACAAGTTAAAACTTCCAAATTAAAAATTTTTCGGCATAAAGAGCTTAGTACTTTATTTTAAAAAAATAAAAAAATAATGAATTGTATAATAAAAATTACATAATTATATTTAAAAGAAAATAAAGTTGATCTTCATATGATTTCTGAAAAATTCAATTTATAAAAAAATTATTAATATTACATAATATACTTTTTTATATGAAATAATTTCTGTTTAAAACATTTTTTCATATAATTCATATTTTTCGAACGCGTTTCAAGATAAATCCGTCATACTGTATATAATTCATAGACGTTTTTCAATAATCATTTTTTTGTATATATGTATAATTATTTTTTATTGAAATAAAATTGAATTTACTTGAACAGTATTTGAATTTATTTTAATGATGTTAGACAATAGTTATTTTCGAATGTTTATTTACAAAGTTAATATTTTAACATTGCTATAATATTTATACCTGTATGGCCATTATTAATCATGTAAGCTACGTGGGAATTCTCTGTATCAGAAAATTGTAGTTTTGGGAAAGTCATGTTTGTGACATCCTTTTCTTCTATATCAATGGGTGACTGGAATTTTCCTATACATTGTTTGTATTCATCACCCCAATGCAATGGTCCTGTAAAGAGAATTTTTATACGTTTTTGCAATAATTAAAATATATTTAATATATAAATTTAGTAAAATTAAGTAAAATTAAGTAAATTTAGTAAAATTTAATATATAAATTTAGTAAAATAAAAAAATTATCTTACATTAAAAATTTTATTGATTTTACTATGTTACAAAAAAATGAGAAAATTGAAAAGTTATAAATAAAAATAATAAATTAATATTAAAATTATCAACTATAATATGAATCTAAATATATATATTGTACACTTGGACGTTTTACGAAAAAATTTATGAATCTCATTATTTTAAAATTATTTTTTATAGTTATTTGAAAAATATATTATTTTTTATATA
>NW_006264181.1:42515-49030 GCF_000469605.1 Apis dorsata
TTATATAAAAAATAAATTAATGTATTTTCAATTATATAACTTATATTTATCACTTCAAATAAATTATTATTTGATATAATTATTTATTATTTGAATTTGATGAAAATGATTGGTTTTTTAATATCATTAAATATTATTATTACATATTTATTATTGTTATATTCATTATATATTTATTATATTTTCTATATTTATTCTGAATAATATTATTATTAAATAAAATTTCAATTAAAAAAATTATTTTCTCAAATAAATTCTTCAATGATCTATTATTATTATTCAATAATCAAACAAAAATAATGTAAAAACATAAAATATAAATTTATTAATATTAATATTTAATATTAATAATATAATATATATGTTTATAATATAATATAATAAATAATTATTTTCAAAAATTTTATTATTTCAAATCTGGGATTATTATATAGATAACTAAAGTACATAAAAATAACTATATCGATTTAACTGAAAATATTTAAAAATTTGGAAAAATATAATAAAAATATAATATGATATAAAAATATATTTCGAAAATAAAAATTATATAGATAAATACATTAAGTAGTAAATTTTTCTATAAATAGGTGTGAACATCATACATCATAATTTTGTAAATAGAATTATCTAATTTTTAATACATCAATTGATGTTATTTGTTATTTTCTATAGAAAAATTTCTATAGGAAAATATTAGTTATTTATATCATAAAATTTGTAAATTATAATTATACTAAGATATTTATGTCGTAAAATTTGTAACTAAGCTATAATTAGACTGCTGTTTATGTTATATATATTGTAATATGTTTATATTATATATATTATAATTTGAAGTTTATGAAACTTATACTATGTGAAAAAGGAGAGCATGAGTAATATCGAAGTATTTGCATGTTCATTGTCTTTCATAAGTTTTATAAATTTCAAATTATAATATCTTCTAAATTAATAATTTTATATAAATATTTTATTTTACATATTTTAAATATTATATTTTATATAAATTTATGTTATTATATTTATATACATAAATATAATAATATAATACTTTTTAATACTTTTACTTATTTAATACTTTTTTGTAGAAAACAATTAATATATATTAAAAATTATACAATTTCGTTTAAAAATTAATATAATATAAAAAAATATTAATATTGCATAATGTATTATATACATATATATTATTATATTATATTATATAAATAATTTTGAAATTTTTTCGTATTATTCATATCGATTGTTTCCAATTAAACCGGACATAGTATACGTACATATTTAATAATCTTTATTTGAGTAAAAATTAATATTGATTTTAAACATAATAAAAAATATATATATATAATGAAAAATTAATATCGAGAGAATTTATGGATTTTTAATAATTACAAGAATAAAAAATCAATTTGACTTATTTTAATAATTCGTTACATTAAATAAAATTTAAAAAATTAATAACATTAAATTAATTTATTGGAAAGAAAAAGAATACTTCGTATTTATTACATAAATATTTTTGTCTGAATTGTAAATATGAGATAGCGTTAAAATTAAAACGTCGTGAATGCAATGACATTAAGAATGTGGTATTTGACATGTGTTGACATGTGAAAAAAGTAAATTAATCATATTGAAACAGTAACAAGCATTTAAAGGTTTTTACATCTTTAAATCATAAATCATAAATAAATCTCAAGTATTTATGATTTTTTTTTTCTGCGATTTCAGAGATTTCATAATTAACTTACCACTATTTCCATCGTAGCTGAAATTGCCGACAACCAACTCTGAAATAAAAACAAACAATAATTTGAGAAAACGGTCTATTTATATATTATTTATTAATCATTATACATCAATAAATGATTATGTTTGAACGAATTTCATTTCTAATTATAATATTATTCATTCTAATTATAACTTAAGCTATAATTAAACAACAATTATAAGAATCTCATTATGTTAATGCAATTTGAATCGTCATTTTCTGTAAGTCTATCTTATATCACGATACGAATACGAAAAAAAAATTTCCACGAACTATCGATGGTGCTCTTATTTGTTAATCTAAGCATCATCTGAATTGTAAAAAAATTATAAAAAATGTAGAATGGAAATATTTGTAATAATAAATTGCACAATGGTTATAGAAAATATAATATATTATTTTTTAATATTATATAATAAATATATAATAAATAATATATAATATATAATATATAATAAATAATAATAATATAAATTATTAATAAAAAATATTTCTTTATTATATCTATTTTATTTTCGTAGTATCTTATTTTTAATATTTTTATATATAATCATATGAAAACAAATTTTTATGGAGGAAATTTTATTTGTAATTTTTAAAATTTTTGAAATAGATAAATAGAAATAAATATATTTATTTCTTCAAATAAATTTTATGAATAGAATTTTCTTTAAGACAGAATTTAAATAAATAGTATTTCAAATATATATTTTAATAGCAATTCATAGAAATACAATTTTGAAATAATTTTTTTATTAAACTATAAGATCAAATTATCTCGAATAAAAAATTTCCAATTTAAATTTTATTTTATACGATACGTATTACATGTATAATGTTTTAAAATCACATTATTATATGTATTATATATATTATATGTATAATAAGATATAAAACATGATCTATACATATCGTGAAACTCAAAATATTAGAAAAAAAATCCTCAAAAAATTTACATTTTTAAAAATATTAAATATAAACATTATTATTATTATTATTATTAATATTAATCAATTATTATAATTAATATTAATCAATTATTATATTTTTTTGATAGATTTATATAAAAATAGAATCATAATATAGATTTTCTATTCAATTATAGCAAATTAGAAATTTTTTGAATTTTTATTAGAACGAATTAGAGATATGAACATGAGATTTTTAATTTTTATATTGAAATATATATTTTCTACTTTCTTTTATTTTCTAATTTAATAATATTCCGTAAATAATAAATAATACTTCATAATTTAAGCATTAAATATATTTTCAAATTAATTAATTTGGTTCCAGCATAAAATGAAATAATATTTGATTTAAGTGATTAAGATTTATTTGTTATTTGTAATAATATAAAAATTTTAGTTTTAAATATTTTATCTCAAATTATTTTAAATTATTTTAAAATATCGATATGAAATATGCTTAAACTTAATTGATTATTATTATAATAAATATATTAATGTATAAATATTTTTTATCTATTATATGTTATAGAATTTGTAAATATTAAATTTTTAAAATTAATTAAAACTTTTAATGGAAATTAAGAAAATTTTGAATAAATTCAAATTTTAATAAAACATTTACGTAACTTTGATTGATTATAAATAAAAACTTATAAAAAAAAAAAAAAAAAAAANAAAAATTATAACCAGATGAATAGGTGAATTTTTTATAAAAAAATAAATTGAAAATATAAAATAATGTTTTTTTGTTTGTTTTTTGAACTTTGTTTTTTAAAAAAATTAAGTTTCAAAATTGTTTAAATATAAATGAAATTTGCTAATTCTTGATTAAACACAAATGAATTAACGAAAGGAGGTAATTTTATCTGAAAATAATATACAATAAGAAATATAAAATAAAATTTTATTGTTTAAATTCTGTTTTTAAGAAAAACGAATTTATATATACAAATAAGAAATTTTGTAATCGATGAATTTTCAAATTCGATTTTTCTTGATAATAAGGAATAAACAATAAAATCTTATTTTATATTTTTCAGTTATTTTTATATCATATCAATACTTTCATATCAATAATTCATTATATTCCATCAAAAATAAAAGCCAATTTTATTTGCACTTAAAGAATTTTCAAAAAATGAAAAAAAATAAAAATAAAAAATTGCAAAAAATTTTTCATAAATAAAAAATTGCTATTTAATTGTTATTCTCGATTTATTAATTTTTTCATAAGTTTATATTCAATTATATTATTATTTACTATATCAATATTATATACAATATACTATACAATATTTACTATATTATTATTATTATTTACTAATCATAAATAATAACTAAAGATTTAATAATAAATATAAAATTTATTAATTTAAAATTTTAATAAAAAAATATTTTTAAGATAATTTATCATTTGTATTATTTTATTTATCTCATTTCTAAAAAAATATATTTATATCACATTCTAATTGAATCTCTTATACAACAAAAATTAATTTAAGATTTGTAATATACAAAGCATCAAATATATGAATATAATGTTGTGTAACGTAATGTTGAAATTATTAAAATTTATAATATTCTTATAGATAACTTAATATATATTATATATTAATATATTCATGATATACAGCAATGAACGCATAAAAAATTCTTTTTCTCTTTCTTAATAATTAAAATATAAAATATTTCATTTCTATTTCTTTATATAATAAAGAACTAAAATGTGTATATATATATTTACATATCCAAAATATAAAAATTCTTATTATCTTTCATATGTATAAATATAAGAAAAACTATTCTTATTTATATTATTGTTATCTTTTGAAAATTCTGAAAGGTTAAAACAAACGTAAAAGTTAATATATAAAAATATCAATTGATGAAACTTATTTATTAAGTAATTTAAGTTTATATTAGACGAAGCGAAACGGATATAAAATGAGACTGCTTCATCTCATATTTCCATCTTATTAACCAAAATTTAAATTGCTTTATAATATATATTATACTAATTTAATAAATAAGTATAAATTTTATATATATAACTTTTGTGTTTATTTTTACTTCTAAAATCGATCTTCTAAAGTATTGTTTCACAAATATATTAGCATCCTATATATAGAGACTTCTTAGAAGAATCTAGGTTAGTCAGATCTGTTTTGCACCTTCATGGGAACTTCTTGACACTCTAGTGAAAGTCGATTTACAAAAGATTTACAAGTTGGTTTCCTTCTTGCATTAGATTCGTCACAGATGAATTATTCCTTTCCTTCATGATTAGTTCTTTTACGATTTAACAACGAGTATCGATTTCCTCCTACGAATTTGATTGCAATGATTATACCGTTACACGCGACATCAAAAACTTTTGATGTATGTCTGGCTGATATGTTGCTGAATAATAAACTTGTTTAATAGACGCAAGGACATGTCCTTGTTTAAGGACATTGCATTTTTTTATCTATAAATCTATGAAAACTTATTATATGTTATATACGATAATTTCACATAACTTTTTCATTTTTTTTTCTTGCTGTCTACTTTTTCAATTACTATTATTATCAAACAAAGATTTGTAAATCATTTGGAAAAATAATTTCCGATATTTATGTTATTACAATGATGAAATGAGACCGAAAAAAGAATTGAAAATATTAATCTATCATTAATATAATAATAACTAATAATAATATATAATATTTATTTATTTTAAACTCACAAAATTCGAATTCGAAACATTATTTCGAAACAAAATCTCGAAATTTTTATTATATGTATTAACTCAAAATACATCTTTCTTTTTTTTTTAATATATCTTTTTTTGATTAAAATTTTGGCAAATTTTGATTTTTAGAATTCTTCATATTAATGAATATTATAAATAAATAATTGATAATCTTTTTAATTTGTAAAGAATAAATTTTTATATTTTCGAAGTTCGAAATATCAAAAATTTTTCATTTTCAAAAAATTTTGAAATTTCGAATATTTTATATTTAATAATTATGTTATCTAATATTTATGTTATTATTGTATAAGATAAAATTGAGAAAAAAAATAAACAAAAATATATAAATCTTCAAAGAAATAATAAAAAAAATAAAAAATAAGAATTGAGAAGAAAATAAAATAAGAAATAATTAAATTTTTAATTGAAGAGTAATAATAATTGCAATGTATTTTTTTTTATTACTATTATAACAAAATACATAATAGATAAAGCAAATAGAAAAAAGAAAATATCAGTTCAAATCATTAATTATGGATTAATTATATCTATCATATTTATTATATTATATGAAACAATTGAATTATTCTTTATAAAATATGATTATAAATGTAAAAATAAAAAATAAAAAATTAAATCAATGATTTAAAAAAATAATAATAAGAAAAATAAGAATAAAGCTTTTATTATCCCATAAAATTTATTTTGAATTTGTTAATTTTATTTAAATTTTTATATATTAAAATTTATATATTAATATAATTTTTATATATTAAAACTTGTATAAAATTGATATAAAATAAATTTATAAATTATTTATTAGAAGTAAATAAATAGCAAATTTTAATACTAATATATAACAAATTATCTAATTATTAAAAAGTAGATCATTAATTAAATTACAATTAATTATCTTTCATATTATTGACTTAAAATATTATTAAGAAATCAAATAATAAGATAACTCACTTTCTCTGATTAATTAATTATAATAAATAACAATTTATTTCTCTAAATTTATTCTTCACTAAATAAA
>NW_006264181.1:49125-51882 GCF_000469605.1 Apis dorsata
AAGAAAAAAAAAATAATCATAAAGTATATTGCTTTGAAATGCTCAAAATATCAAAAACCTCATTTTAAATTTAAAATTAAAGAAATCTTGCCTAAAAATGTCGTAATCTGAAAATATAGTGTAAATATATATATATAATAATATAGTATGTATATATATATATATATATATATAAACATTAAAAGGATTCTTCTAATTTTTAATAATAATTCATCTTACTTCATTATTAATATTGTTTGTTGTTTAATTAGTTATAATTATAATATTAAATATTAAATATAAAATTAAAAATTAAAAATTATAAAAAAAATAATAGAATAAAAAGAAATAAAAATAAAGAATATGACGTAAAATAAGAAAAAATATATATATTATATAACATTCATTATATAATGTTTATTTCTTCAAAAATTCTTATAAAATTATATGTTATCAAAAATATATGTATAATATCTAGATATTCATGATAATTTTGAAATTCCGAATGAAAAGCAAATACATGTAAACCACTTCTAGAAATAAGATAATTATAAAATGTATTTTTTAAACTTGAAATATTAAATCTTATTTTAAATCTAAAATTAAAAAAAAATATCGGAAAATCTCATTAATTATATATAAATATTAAAAATATTCTTTTTAAAAAATTGAACGTTCTATAACAAAATATAATTTTAATAATTTATCTATAGTTCATTATATTTAATATAATATGGTTATTAATCGATGCAAAATTTGGAAAGATAATACAGAAAAAGCTACGTATACAAATATTTATAATATTTTTTTATTACTAATATAATAATTTTCATTACAATAGGCGTCGCTTATCAATCGAATATCCAATGACGTCTAATCATATCAATTTTATATCTATAGGTTGTATCTATAATTCAAAAATCTGATCATTCTTAAAAAATTGAACACATTTTATCAAATGCCAAGTACAACAATTTATATATGAATGAGAATAAATAGATAGCAAAAGGATTCGACGTAATTAAAATTTGACAATAAATATAACAATTGCTGTTATTTTAGACATGTTTCGAATGAAAAGAGGTCTCGTCTAAGTATTAAGTTAAATTTAGAATTTAAAGCTGACCTTTTTAAGAAAACCGTCAGTTTTGCAATTTTTCATAATTAAAAGTTTTATGAGGCATTTTACAAATATCGGGTCAATTATATTAAACAGTTGATTTTTGAAACAGAAAAAACAATTGTATATATTGTATATATGTAATATATATATATATATATATATATATATATATTATATTGTCATATATATATATAGATAAAATGTATAATAATCTAATGTATAATAATAAAAATCTTTCATTAATATCTTGGAAATTAATAAATATCTGAAACTGAAACTTATATTTTATTTCGAAATTTATTCTTTTACCTTAAAAAAAAATAATAATAATAAAGAAATAAAAATAAACAATATGTTATATAAGTAAAAAAACAAAATAAAAAAAATAATATATATATATTCATGAATATTTTTATATATCAGAAAAACTATATTTTTTAATAATGGGATAATATGGATTATTCATGATTTTACAATAAATTTAAACAAAATAAACCCTTTCCTTACATAAGACAAACTTATGGCTTCTCGATTACAAGTTAATGAGTCTGCATAATAGATAAATCCTGTATATATGTATACATAATATGTGTATCTTGTACTTCCAAATCCTACACATATGCTTGACACGTGCATCAAACGACGAACATGACTAATATATGACAATTTGTCCAGGATTGACATTATTTCCATTGGAATTTTCCAACCGTATGATCAAGCTATGTAGGAAATTTTTTTGTTGACGTTCAAGAACTATAAACTATATCTATAAACTTAATATAAACTTAATATAAATTTAATCGAGCATCACCATTGAAGATCTCTGATGAGTTGCACCAGACAACTGTCCTTCTAATATGCGAAATACTTATTACATATGCGCACAATTGTTACTCATAAAATCTAAGCTTGAAAACAAGAGTGTATCACAATCTTGAAGCAATCTTGTGTTTTATTGCAAGAAATTTTGTTTTTTTTTTACACGAATAGAAAAGGAAAACCTTGCATTGATGATATCATTGCGCAGTATATTACTATATTGACTGATTAAACATTGCGTTAGCGATTTCTGAATGAGGGACAAAAATAAGAAAAAGTTGTATAGAATGATTGATATGTTTAATAAAAAATGTAGTTGGTAATAAGAATATTTCTAGTTAAATAATCATTAAGAAATAATTATATATATTTGTATTTTTTTATTTTTTTAAAATTATCGTAGAATATTCTATTATATGTAAATATATGCATATTAAATTTATTATAAAGGTTAAATCGAAAGGTTATCGAAAGGTTAATAAGTTTGTTTCCTAACCATAAGTTTGTTTCTGAAATAATCATGAACATGATTTAAAAATATTCATATTCGTACATAATGTATATATTATAATATAAATTATTATGAGATATATATTTATGAGAGATATATATGTACATTTATAATTTATATAGATATTAAGCATATATAAAATTAAACATATATAAAATTAAAATATTCAATATATGATCTTGTATTTGGTTTACTACATATAATGTATCAAGTATAGAAAATATAATTCAATATGAATGAATTTATAAAAATTGAAGAAAATTTTTAATAAAAAAAAAATATTTTTTTTTGCAAATCAATTATTATATGACTTTACATGCTAAAA
>NW_006264181.1:52813-55918 GCF_000469605.1 Apis dorsata
ATCTTTCTAATTATTTAAAATAAAATAAAATGCATATACTTTATAGAATAAATAAATAATTTTAAGATATTTTAAATACTTGCTATTATATTAAATATTTTATTCTATCTTATTTTAGATATTTAGATAAACTAATTGTAAGATAAATAAGTTTTTTCTTAATCATACTTTTTCAATTTTAACAATGTAAAAATGAATCCACTGAAACATCGATTTGAACTGAAAGATTCATATTGGACAAATCTATTTTATTTAATTTTGATAAATGTAATATATGTTTTCCTTATCTAAAAATTTTTTATTTTTTTATCTTTTTTAATTATAAGGCAAAATAAATTAGATAAATATGACATTTTAATGCATTGTTATTGTAGAATTTAATATACATTTATAAAATGTTTATATTTTATAATTATAACGTTTATAATTTGTATTTATATATGAAATTGATAATATTTTCAATATTCACAATCATTTTAATTGTTTAAAAAATCATTTAAAATTTTCAAATTTACTTTGTTATTCAAATTATGTATTAACTTCAATCAAACAAAAACAGAATTAGATTATTAAATACATTGTATCTATACTCGATTTCAATCATTTGTTTCAATCTAGAATTTCACTTATCGTTTATAATGGAAGATATCGTATTACATTTTTTCATATCGCATGTACTGATGCCAATACTGAGTAAAGGTATTTTTTAAATGAATATCGATTATTATATATCAAAGTTTGCCTACTTATTTTCATTTAAAAGTTTATTATACAACTCTAAAATCGACATGTCTGTAACATTCGTTAATGTTGAATGGTTATAGATGAGTGGATGCTATCGCGAGACCCTGACAATATCGAAATATTATATGTATGTACATATACATTATTGAACGTGCTTTCTTACATATGCTTTGATGTAAATATCTCGTTTAATTCTAATAAATTGACCTTTTAAAGAATATCGATATAATAATTAAAATATTATTAAGAGATATAAAATTTGTGTAAAAAATTTCATGTATTTTTAAATATTTTATTTTAAATATTAATTTTTTAAATATTAATAAATATAATTAAAAATATAAATTTTATACTTGTAAATTATAGACTAAGAGATTATTCTACATGTAATAATCAAATCGAAAAGAAAGAAATTAAGTTTGAAAATTTTTCAAATAAAAAATTTTTACAAATAAAATTAAATTGATTAATTTCTAGTCAAATGAACTATTAAAATAAGATTACGTGTAAAAATAAACAAAAATATGTAAAATGAAATTTTGTTCTTTTTTAAGAAAATTGAGATTATACATATACAATTAAGAAAATTTAATTCTTGAATTTTCAAATTTCTTTTTATAACTAATTTTTAAATAAAAAAATTGATTCTATAGATTTTGTTTATTTTCACATGAAGATAATCTTATAGTTCATTTATATCAAAAATTAATCAATTTTATTTACACTCAAATTTTCGAACTTGATTTACTCAATAACATAAAATCTCAAATGAAAATGAAAAAAATTTTATTCTTTTTTTTCAATTCATTGTTGCATGTTGAATCATTCTTTAATTTATATTTTGTGAGATATTTTGTATTGAAAAAATAATGAAAAAAAGAATAGAAATTGCAATAATATTTATTAATAGATAGATTTTATCCATATCATTTTTTTGTCTTAAATCTTACATAGTAAGGAAAAATAAACTGAATTTAATCGTTTGATAGGACTTTTGAACAGTTACTTCTCATCAATCAATGTCTTTCATTCTATTTTTTAATCCATTCAGAAATCCATTGAGTAAATTAAAGAAAGAAAATATATTCTCTGGAATTCTACCTCTCTGAATGTTCACGATAAGGCTTGGGTTGCGAAAGTTAAATGTGCATTATTATATATATATATATATAAAGTAATGAATTTAACTTTCTATTTACATATTACTTTGCACTCTTATTGTTTCTCAGAACGATCAGCACTTTGAAGTATAATGTTAATAAATATATGATTACATATACATATATAATCATTAATTTATTGAATTCAACAAATCGAAAATTATAATTAGATTGTGAAATTTTTATGAAGCTAAAATAATATTTAATTAATAAAAATTATTTCTAATATATAAATTATTCTCAATATATAGTATTTGCAAAATATTAATAATTTTATTTTATGTGAATTTAATTATACAAATTTTTTTATGTGAATTTAATTATACAATTTAAATTGAAAGAAGGACTTACAAGATATCAAGTAATACATTCTTCTATTCTTTCTACAAATAAACTATTTAAAATTTTTCCAATTTCCGATATTATCGTAAGTAAAAATTTTACTTATACTTTAATATTTATACTTTAATATATGATTAAATTTGTTTATAATATTCAATTATCATACAAATGAAAATTATATTATTATCACAAGAAAAATATATTCATTTATTTGTAAAATATTATATTTGTAAATATTATATACATGTTATTTGTAAAATATTATATTATAAAATATGCAAAATATATATAATATAAAAAATATGTATTTGCATAAAAATCTGTATTTTAATTATAACAATTATATAAGAAATTCAATTTATTCTTATTGCAATTTTGTTATCAGTTTGCATAGTAATAAATTTTACTTTCTATCGTAGTTTGTTTTTACTTTTACTCTTACTCTTATTAACAAGAGCAATAAACATTTCTAAGTGAAGAATTAAAAATAAATAATTATATTATCATAGCTTTATTATAGATTATTATAGATTTTATTTACTAATTATATTGACTATATCAGTTATATTAAAATTTTATTAAATAAAAAGAAAATAAATATTTTTTCTCGTTTTAATTTAATGATAATATTTTCAATAATTACGTATTCAATAATCACAAACAACTTTAAACTTTTTTATCTTCACATTTTTAATATGTTTTTTTTTATTTTACTTGTATTTAGAAAATATTTATTTTTAATTATATATATTTAATAGTATTTAGTAGTTATTATTTATAGTAGATCATTTGAATAATTAACATGTATTAAATATATAATATTATATTTATAATATTAAAATTTTTTATATTTTCAAAA
>NW_006264181.1:56209-63355 GCF_000469605.1 Apis dorsata
AATATTATTAAATTTGATTAAGAAAATATTAGAATATTTATATCATGAAAAATATGTATTATTGGTTAAAAATTTGGAATTATTCTTTCTTCTTTTTTTTTCTATCGAATCTTTCTTCTAATTTTGTTATTAATATAATATGAAATTAATTTATTATAAATTATTATTATAATATGAAATATGAAATTAATATTCCAAATATCAATGAATCAATATTCATCAAATTTCATTTAATTTGATAGATTTTTGATGAATAAAATGATGAAACTTTTGATGATATAATAGAATTGTAAATTCTATTTTTTAAATATTTGGATTTTAAATTTTTGAGAATACACATTTGGTGTACCACTAATTCAATAATTAGATCTAATTAATTCCTATCGTAATACATACATGCACCATGATTTTTCCGGCAATTTTTCTCTTCTTTTTTGATGAGAATTGCACAATATGTAGTATATAATAAGTTTACAAAAATATCCCGATGATATCGTTTATGTACATTATATATATATTTTTTTAGATAATATATATATGTACATATATATATGTATAATTTTTGCGATAATGGAAATAGAAATCGAATACAACGATTCCATAGTTTCGTTCATCGCACATATGTTCTTCCGGAAAATTGTACATAACGTTACATAGAATAACATTCTTTTTTTTTTTTAACGAATTAATAATTGCTAATTAGGTTATTTCAATTTTTTTTATTTTCCATTTCAATTACTTCCTTTATTGCTTGTTGGAAGTTAATTTCCTTTAAAATAGATATATAACGTATGTTATCTAATACAGCGTTTCTCAACGTATGAACCCTATGAAAAAATCATTTATAATACTCTTGATTCAGAAAATACCAATTCAATATGTACAAGATATAAACTCAATATAATTTTTAGATTGCTATATCAAAAATTAAATTATACAGAGTTTAAAATCTTTTATCATTGAAATCAGTAAAAAAATTTTAATAAATTATAAATAATAAAATATCATTATTTTTTTTAAAAAATGCACTTCTATAATGATATGTCATTTACTATTATATACTATTAAATCTTATCAGTATATGATTATACGGAAGTCTAATACAGCGCAGTGTTTCTCAATTTATAACATTTCAATATCATTTTTTAATGGTAAAACATGAAAATTCCTAAATCAATTGAAATAAAACTTTGTATTACAGAATAATAACATTTTTTTAGTTAAAGATATCAGACTAATTATATCCGAAATCAATTAATCGGTTATTTGGCCAGATTTATTATTATTCGATATTAATATCCGTTAATAATAGATATCCGCTAATAACTTCTTTAATATTTTAATACGAAACAAAACTGAAATTGATTAAACATATCAATTGATATTTGATATTATATTTAACATTTATATACATATATATACTAAGAAAGAAATGTAATTAATTTAAAACTTTTTTGTATTTAAAATATTATATTTTAAAAAAATAAATTTTCAAATTTTATATTGTCTGTAGATTGTCTTTCTATAAATTAAAAATGCATGGGTAAAAATTAACCATAAATAATCGAAAAATCAATTATTAAAAGAAATTTTATTTATAATATGTAATAAATTTTTTAAAGAAATTATAGAGAAAAAAAAGATAGGCTTCTTACATTTTAAATTTTTATACATAAACGAGATATTTTAATGATATTAGAATTTTTGAATTTTTATTTTAATATGCATTTATGAAAAAAATCAAGAATATAAATGTTAAAATTACAATCTTCATATAATTTGGATCATAGATTAATATAATTATAAACAAATATGATGAATTGTATATAAAAAGATATAAAAAAATATAAAAATTGGGAACTGCTGATCCAATTATATGTATTAATTGTTTTCGTTGTTGTTAAAAGGAAGAAAAAATGCTATACGTATATTTGAAAGGAAGTTGAATATATCTTATTTTTCTTTTAAGAATATTATATAATATTTAAAAAATTTGTAAAACATTGTGATCTTAAAAAAGAAATACAGACTATGAAAAAATTTTTAAATATATACATTTATGTCACGAGACACTACTTTTATATTTCACATCAATAAAAAGTGTATTTCTAATATACAAATCAAGCGAAAGACTTCGTGAATTAATGTATGATGCGATGAGATATTCTAAATCACATCTTCATCGTTTCATTTTATAGAAAGTAATTTTATCGATATCTTTTTTCTTTAGAATAAGTATGTCACTTTGAATGAAAGTCAGCTTATATTTTAATAATAGAGATACTTTTTATCAAAAGATCGAATAAAGTCTTCTTTGTGATTTTTTGGCAGACTTAGCTAAATTTATTTATTTTCAAATAATAATTTAAAAATAATTATTTTAAACAATGCTATTATTATTATTATTATTATTATTATTACTATTATTATTATTATTTGATAAGTAATATATCTCAAAAGAAATTATGTTATTTATTTGATTAATTCAAAAAATTTGAAATAAAACATTTGAAAAAATAATAAATTAAAAAATTGAAAATTTATTATTTGAGAAAATAATATTTATTTTCTAATGGGAAGTTCTAAAATAATTATAGAATACGTACTAACAATAAATATAATAATAATTGTAAGCATGTAATAGTGTTACTGTATTAATATTGCAAAGGTAATAATATAAATATAATTTGATTCCGTATATTAAAAAACTACTATTTTCATCCAAAATAAATAACAAACAACATAAAAAATAACCAAATAATTGATTTCGTAAAATGATTTTGTTAATAATAAATTATTTAAAAATTAAATAAAATTATATCATTTAAAAATTGTAAATACATTTATTTACTTTTCATATAATCAAATATTTTATGAAATATTTCAAAAATATATTATTTTATTTCGAAAATAAATTATTTTTCAAATAATTTTAAAAAGTAATTTGAAATTTTTTTAAAACATTTTTTTAATGCGTCTGCAATTTTCTACGTCACTCAATTGTTCCACTATCTACGATTAAAGTCATTCAATCGAAATTATTGCGGGCTATTGCGTCCTAGACATTATAGTGGCAAATATATTGTTTTTTTTATCCTCAATTTTGCAAACATTTATATTAACACATCGATTCTTCATATGAAAAAGATGCTAAGCAGATTTTATTTAACATTTTATTTTCTTGCAATTAAATGATTTATCATTTCATAAAATAGATTAGACATTTGTTATTTGCTGTTGTTATTTCTTATTTGATTAAAAAAAAAGTAATTGATTTCTTAAAATTCTATTATATTTACTTCTATTATTATTATATTTAATGTTCAATACTTGTTTTTAATACTAATTCAGGAATAAATTCAATAAATATTATTTTCTCAAATAATTAGTTTTCCAATTTCTTATTTTCTCAAATATTGCCTTGTCTCGCATTTTTTGAATTGATCAAATAAAAAATAAAATATTAATTGAAATATATTATTTATTAAATAATAATTAACATTAATGAATTAAAATAATTATTTTTAAATTGTTATTTAAAACTTTCTGTTTATGTTTATTTGGAAATATTTATTTCATTAAGAAATAAATATTTCATTAAGAAAGCTAAAATTAAATATTGATAAATTATATAAAGTTTAAGAAATTACATTCGACTAATGTTAGATTTAATAAAAACAATTGATAATTTCGATTTCTTAAATGGTAAATTGCGCTGATTAACCTTAAGCTCGCTCAAGAAACATCAAATTAACTCATTTTATTCTAATTATAAAACTGCCTACGATTAGTATATTCTTCCAAATAATGGTAAAAATATTCGGAGCATATCATTTGAAATTGAAACCATTTTTTACATTGTTCGAAATAACAAATTTGTGTTAATTGTGATAACATTTGTTAATCATATCAGAATGATACTCGAAACGTTTACATTAACATGTAACAAACATTAACATTCACACGTATAAAAATTATTATATAAGATCATAGCAGATTAAAAAAGATAGATTATCAAAAATTGATTAAATCAACTTAAATCTTTTTTATATTATTGTATATCTTTACTATTACTTTATTTTAATTTTTTAATAATAAAAAATAAATATAAGATTTAATAATATAAAAATAATATAAAATTTTAGCAAGATTAATTTATATTTTTCTTATATTTTTACTGTACAATTTTACTGTAACATTGTATTTTATCTTGAGACAGTATATAAGATATTAGTAAGATAATAGTTATAAAAAATAGATATAGTTAGATAAAAGTTATAAAAAATTGATTAAAATTTATTTTTTTTTATAACTTTATGATAATAATATACTGCATACTTTGTATTTTATCTTTAAGTAAATAAATAAATTATATAAAATTTGAGTAAAAGTAAAAAAAATAAATTATCGAAAATAGGTTAAAATTCATATTTCGCTAATATATTTCCCATTTCATGATAATAATTCTATTTTTAAATCGAAAAAAAGAATTTCTGTATTTCTCGGTATATAAGATAAATTTTATATCCGATTGCTATCAAAGAACAATGATAAAAATACAAATAAAACAAAACTATAAAATCTATTGGAATGTAATTTTAGTATAATAGTATTTTAATCAAAATAAACGTTGGGAAACAGCAGTGGCGTAAATGAAGGTATTGACGATTTTGTTCATTTGCTTATGAATTCTAGAACTATTTTCGTTGGTGTTTAGCTTTCCTTTTTTGTGAATTTTATATAACGCTTTTACTTCTGATTCATGCAAATATATCTCGTCCAAGTGTGAATCTTTAATGTATATTCTAATTGTTATTTGCATACAGTGCTACACCACGATGCAATGGATTTGACCGAATTGAATAAGCAATCGGTTACCTTACGGGTCCTCTTATGAATTTTAAATAGTTTCGTGATATTAATAATAATTATTATTAGCATAGCAGTGAAAATGTATGATAAAATATAATTAAAATATAATCATAATTGCTTTTTATTATTTCTAATTTTTTTTATTCTTTATCCTTGATTTTGAAAATGAATTGGTGATATTAAATTTTATAAAATTAATTTTTTTCTATATTATGATATTATGACATTAAAATTGACATTATTTAAAAATTTATTTGACGAATATTAGATAAAGAAAGTTTAGAAACAAGTAAATTGTTGTATTTTCAATAACATTCTAAACATGTTTGTAAGTAGACAATTACTATTGGTTCATCATATCTTAATGTGCATTAAGTTTCAACTTTAATTATTGATATTGTTATCGGATAAAGTATAATATCATATCTTTAGGAATTCTATTTAATATCTATCCCTTATTGTCACTTTAATAAATAAAATTATAATGACAAAAATATTGCATTTTATGTAGATTATTATAAGTAATGTTAAATAATAATATAAAAAATTTAAAAAAAATATTGACATATTAATCAAAATTTTAGGAAGTTTATGTCATACTATTTTCATCAATCGAAATCTTAAGAATCTTAAAATTTTAAAAAATCTTATCTTAAATCTCTTATTATAGCTATTGTTAAATTTCAAACTAAAATTTTTCTATAAAAATTTGTCAATATTTATATTACATTATAAATATTTTCTTAAAAAAGAAAATCCAAATTAAACTATTGCAATAATTTCAAATAAAAATTTTTCTATAAAAATTCTTCAGCATTTACAAGAATTTTCATTGAAAAATTTAATTTTAGCGACTTTAAATTTTCAAAAAATTTTGAATTAAAAATATCAATTATTATTAATATTCTTAGTATAGTATAATATAGTTTTCTATAAAAATCCTTTAATGTTTAAGTTACTAAAATATTTTTCGTATCTTTCTAAGTGAGATTCAAATTTCATTGTGAATCACGAATGCCTAACCTTTTCGTGAATCACCAGCCCAAAAAGACAAAGAAAAGAAAAAAAGAAACTCACTCGACGACAATAGTACCAGTGTGAAGACTAAGAAAGCCATGACAAAAGGCAACTGTCACTTTTCACAAGTGGAAGTTCCCAAAGACTGTCCAAGTTGTACCGGTTCACCGATATATTAACTTCGAAATACGATTACTCTGTTACGGACGGTGGTCGACTGAGCAACTGCCGGCTTGTCGACTATGTTAAATAAGAGACTATACTTTTATTTCGCGATAGCCTATTGACTCTCACACTATGAGGCCCTCCCTCAGCTTTTCGAAGATTTATATATCTCGTATTAAAAAAAAAAACCTATCGATTCTAAACAATTTAATATTACAGATAGCTTAGTAAATGCGATAACGTGAAAGTTAAGAAGAGAATAAAAAGTGATTTCCGATGATTCATTGTCCTTAACTCGATAACTCCCAGTTCCAAAATTTGATACGGATATATTTTATGAAAGTTTATATCATCTTTCTTACATGTTCGATAACTTTATTGTTTAATATATATATATTACTTCTTTTGTTTTAAATTAATAAAATATATAGTTTATAAATATATAGTTTATAAAACATGAATTATGATAGTTTATATTGAAGTTATATATAATACTAGTTTGTTAACTAGAAATTTATTCAGTTCTTTTTACATATAGGTAGTTTATACAGTACATATATATACATATATATGCATATATATATATAATATATAATTTTTATTATATATAATGTATATAATATAATATATATAATGTATAACATATTATTATATTTTTTGTAATTTTTTTTAATTTGAATATTGATTGATTACAATAATTTAATTATACCATAATTACATATAATTTTTTTTCATTGCGAGAATATTACACAGTAATTTAATTATACCATAATTACATATAATTTTTTTTCATTAATATAATATTATGTTAATGGAAACAAAAATATTTCATTAAAAAAAAGAATAGTAAATATGCAAAATATATATATGCAATATATAATATAGATATAATATAAATATAGATATGCAAAATTTTTATACTCATTTTATTTTGTGATCAACATATATGTTTGATTAAGAAGTTTAATATAGATATGCTATTGTGAAAAATATTTATTTCTTTATAATTTAATTTTTTATATTACATATATATTATCATATTTTATGTTTAAAATAAAATAAAAAATATGTTTTATTTTTTTCTCCTTTTTT
>NW_006264181.1:64931-66526 GCF_000469605.1 Apis dorsata
AATAATATTTATTCTGCATAAAATAAAAAAAATATTTATTCAAATTAATAATTATTTCAAAATTAAAAATTATGTAAGGAATCTTTTTTATTTATAAAATCAAATAAATATTTTAAATAGTATTTTATTTATTTTAAAAATTATTATTTTAAATTTTTCACAATACGGGTCAATGAAATATTTTTATACAAATATTTTTATTTTTTATTTCAAATACTATTAGTCACCTACATAATACATATATGTATTAATAAAAAGTTTAGATAGATAAATTTTATTAAATATTTACATTTGTTGAATCTTACTTGTTAGCAATATGAAATATCGACAATAACCACAGGTGCTTCAACGAGCCTTCGAAATATTTGATGAAGGTCGCCTTGTTTGATATGTTTCGGAATAAAAGTTTCAACAAAACAATTATTAGATGCGTAGACCCGATTTCACAAGCATTATGCAACAGATACATATAAAAAGAACTTTACATTGCATGGAATAATATAATATTTCGGATATTCGTTTAAAAGAATTACAAAGCAAAGACGAATTTCTTCATGATTAACGAAATGATCATTCCTAAATAATAGAAATATGTATGATGCAATATAGATATAGAACATATGATTTTAAAACATTTTGATAATTTTTAAATTTTATCACAAAATCTACTGTCTGGAATAATGTTTGGCAAAAGAATGTTTCGTAAAACGATAATAAACATATGGTAATATTCAAGTTTAAATAAAAAATGTAGAAATGAAAATATAAAAAAAAAAATAAAAATTTCCATTCATTTCGTGGAAAGTTATTCTTATTTAAGTATTGATTCGTTTTTATTTTATTTTTTGAACAAATTGAAATTGAGAATAAAAATATTACAAAAGAATGTATCAAAAAAGGATAAAAATTAAGTATACATAATCACTTTTCATGATAGATTATGTATACTTAATTTTTATCCTTTTTTATACATATCACTTTTCATGATAGATATGAGTAAAAATAAATTAAAATAAGTATATCGTTATCATAATTGATTATTTTATCTCACAATCGCAATTTAACATAATACAATAAGATTTGATTAAATATTTCATTCTTTAAAAAAAAATCAACGTTTATTAAAAATTTATTATTAAAAATTTATATTATAGAAAGATTGTTGATTAAGATTTTAAATTTGCATTAATATTTTAAATGTTATATTCTTTTTAATGAAAAAATATATAGTAATATCATATAATATTCAGACAATTTAAAAAATATTATTTAATATTACAATTTAAAAATATAATTTTTATAAAATATTTTTGTGATATTGTGTATTATCATTAGAAAATGCAATTTTTATAATTAAAATAATTCAACTGTTTTTATTTCAAATTTTTAACATATTTATGCATTAAGCATAATATAAATTATTGTAAATAGTTTATTTACAATAAAATTGACAATAAAAAATATATTTAAAATATTTTTTTTGTTAATTTTTATTGAATTATTTGCTTAATTTAATACTTAATAAATTTTTATATTATTTATTAATATTAATTTTTAACAAGTATCAAAATAAATTAATAAAAAATTAATAAAAT
>NW_006264181.1:67064-93268 GCF_000469605.1 Apis dorsata
TTCAAATTATTTCTATGAATATTAAAAATGAAAAATTTTATGGATAAATTCTTACTAATAATTATTAATAAAAATTTTTCACATTTATTTTTTTTTTATTTATTATTTATATTACAATATTTAAATATAATTCAATATAATAACATAATATAGAGTTTAGAATATAATAATCATATGTACATTTATAAAATAAAAAAAAAAGGAATTATGATTAACGATTTATTATTTATTTGAATTTAGATTAATGATATGTATTTAATATACAATTAAATTCTTAACGTTATTTCAAGTAAGCAAACATGTAAAGTTTTTACATTATTTTTGAATTTAAATTCATGCTATTCCGATTGATTAGCATAACCTATAGATGTCGCTAGTATAGACTTGAACATCAAAATTTTTACGAGTTTCTCTCCTGTACATGATGCTACTGTGGTAATGGACCGTCATCTTTACCGCTTAGAGATGATTCTCTATCTACACAGATTGTGGAATAGCCATTAAAATGTTATCGGAATAGCGCGCGTTGCGAATTAACTTACGAGTCAACCAATCGAGAACCGTTTGTGAGTCGGTGGGTACGTTTCCACGGAATGTGAGCAACCGTTGAACGAAGTGACGATACTACATACACATGTATATTTCGTCGCCGTCGTCGTCGCGATAGTCGTCATCGTCGACGTCGGCGTTGATTGTGTGCCGATCTCGATTGTAGCGAACTGAAAGCAAGTTGATTTGTCGATAGAAATAAAGCATACATATAAAAAATAAAGTAAAAAATAAATTTCTCTCGTAACCGAACCTTATTTGAAAACAAAATAGCTTCATTAGATAGTGACATCGTTATCCTTTATTCTGCTATTTATAAATTTGAAATCGATGCATTCAACATTTTCTGAATGTGAAAGAAACAGATTGAAATAGGTAACGAAAAAGAAACATTTCTTCGTTGCTGCACGCGCGGGCTTTTTTCCGGGTGTACAATTTATATGTGTGTGAGTGCGCCATAGATACACTTGTATATTGTATGTAGGAGGAAGAGAGAACGACATAGAAAATCAGCTACCATCGAGAGTGATAGGATTAGTTCAGAGGAAACGAGAAAGCTTCGATAGTGAAACGGAGTGAGAACGAGAGCGTTAAGCAGGGTGAGTGAGGAGAAGGAAGGGATCTCCGTCAAAATGTCGCTGAAAACACCAACGCGGATACAGTGATTGCTTTTCGTCATTTAATAGGGGGTATGTGATCTTTTTCGACTTTCTTTAATTTTTTTTTTGACGTTTTTACTATGATCTTTTTCATTATTTTATGTCTAGAAATGTACACAATTTCTTCGATTCTTTCATTGAAAGACAAGAAAGTCATAGGTGCATCGATTGCGCACGGTCACCCGGTTTCCCTCTGTTTGTTTCCATCGGGCTTTGTACAACTTTGTCGTGACTGTGTGCATAATACGCAACGGCCATCTCGTTACAGTAGTGGGCAAAGATATTTCATATTTATGCTTATCTACTTATATTTCTTATATTTTTCATTTCTTGGTCACTATACATAATCGACCAAGATATTTAGTGATCATACTAATAACGCCGATGCACTAGATATTCGTCGTTACTAAATTAGTCGTTAATTGTCGTTAAGGTATTTTTTTAAAATTTGTTGATTTAATTTCTCTCAGAGAAATTTCCAGTCTGAAATGTCGGAAATTTTAGCTCCCGTTTTGCTCCAACTTTTTTGCTGATTTTTTGCTTGCAATACTGTTAACATTCGTTGTTTTTCGTCCTTTGAGAATCGATGAAACATAACTGAGACATTAAATATCCTCGTAGGTTACAGTACGAATCTTTTTGTTGCTATTCTATCGATATTTCATCATAATGAAATCTTGCGAGTTTCTTTTATGCAATTTTTCTTAATGAATTAATTTCTTGTTTTTTAAAATATATATTTCATATTTTGGAAAAATATGAAATTGTGAAAAATTTCGTTATATTATTGAAATAAAATTTCTTTTTTCTTTTATTACATTTTCTTTAATATAATTCTAACCAATAATTTTTTAATAAACTTAAGAAATTTTATATAAGAATAAATTCTAATTTTTCTTTAATAATTTTTCAATAATAACTATATGCAATATGCTTTAAGAATTTATGTGTATATAATATCATTATTTTAAATAAAATTAAATAATGAAATTTTAAGTAATGAATAATTTTTCTAATTTTATGATTTGTTTTAAATTTGATCTTATAGATGCAGTTTAATTTTTTAAATAAGTATAACTTACTTATATACTTGTATAGCTTATAATATTATTAATTATATATTATATATTATGGATAAATTATTTTCAACTAAATTTAATTAATAAATTTTTTTTTATCTTTCATAATTATGTATTTATTTATACAATATTTTCTTTATACAACATATAATTATCATATTTTTTATTTATAGTGGATTGTGTTTTTAGGTTTTGGTAAAGTTAATTATTTAATAGTACCAAAATTATGGTGTCAACTCGCCAGTCAAGTAGTATGAGTGGAAGCAATGGTGGTGGGCCAGCTGCCGATGTTACAGATGTGAATTCATCTAGAAGACATCAATCTGTAGCAATGACTAACTCTTACAACGGAGCATCTGTTTCGGAGCCACCACCTTATAGTAATTTAAATCTTCTTGACTTACCAGTTGAAATTCTTGAAAAAATTTTCAGCTATTTGGATTATAATACAGTGGCCCATTTACGTCCAGTAAGTCAAAATTATATAAATGAAACATTTATATTCTTATTTTACATTTATAAGAGAAAATATATTTCTGTTTGTTTATTTTTTTTGTAGGTTTGTCATCAGATGGATCGTGTTTGTGGATCAATTTTGAATTCTACATTTCAAAAACTTCAAGCACAAATGTTGAGTCGTTTTCAGGCAATTAAAGCACAAATGCCAAGACGTGAATCTGCACGTCGTAACCATCCATTAGCTTGTGAATCAGATATTATTGAAACTCTTCATATGCGTCTTACTTTACTCCAGATGAGTTTTGGCAAACATATTGAACGTAAACATTGTTGTTTTTTTCCTGGAGAGGTAAGTATTTCTTGTGATCTGCTCTATAAAGTTAAAAATATATGTTATATAAATATATATGAATTATAATTTCTAATTATATTTCAGATTTTAGATGAAGTTTATCGTATTTTACATTACATAAAAGTTACTCCAAAATTAGCTAGACCATATAAAGTTACAGATGAGTTATTTGATTTAAGTACTATGGCTATGGAATATTTTAAAGAACGCATTGAACCAACATTACCAGAAATCCCTTATTTTGGAGCTGAT
The DNA here is from genome assembly GCF_000469605.1 of Apis dorsata. Lineage (NCBI taxonomy): Eukaryota > Metazoa > Arthropoda > Insecta > Hymenoptera > Apidae > Apis > Apis dorsata. The sequence goes on from NW_006264181.1 coordinate 70,415, forward strand.
TTTTTAGATCTTGCTGGGACATTTTCCTGTGAGCAAAAAATTAAAGTTTTAATTATTTTTAAAAATATTAATTTATTATTTTATAATATAATTTTTGAGTATAATTTATTAAAATATTATAGCTTCTAGTAATGTGAGCAAACCATTTATGTGCCTGGATTCTACACCTTTAACTGGAACTGGTAAATCAGGAAACAATAGTGGAGAAGAAGGAACTCCTCCACACTCTTCAGATGATCCTGGTCTTTTAGAATCTAATGTATCACCTCCACAGTCAAATATGGTGTTACGAAAACGAATCCGTAAAATTAAACAAGGCATGAAGCGATATAATAGTCAGTTAACATTAATGCGTAGAGATTTGAGGAGTTGCAAAGCAAAGATAGCAGAACAACAAAAACAGATTATTGAATATGCTACACGTCTTGATGAAAACGATAAGAAGAATGAAGAAACTTCTCGTAAATTTAGCACACTCCTACAGGTATTTACTAAGGTACACTTAGTACTTGTAAAAGTAATGTATGATAGAAAAAATATAATAAAAAATAAGATATCAAATATTGTAGAAATATAAATTTAACATGTAAAGATTTCAAAATTAAAATAAATTTAAGATTAGAAAGATTAAATTTTTAACAATTTATATATTTTTTATATTATACTTTTTTATGTTATGATTATATATTGTATAGGAATTGAACAAGTGTAAAACAGAACTTCAGTATTGGCGATCTAAATCTCCGGCAATACCAGTGTGTGTAGTCTGTGGTCAATCTGTATTAGTACCAACAGAGGATCTGCAAGCTTTAACGAATCAAGGCGTATTACCGGAAACACTTGATGAAGGATTAGACTTCATTCCTATAACGGATGCACAAAGTCTTACTGAAATGGCACCTCAATCCACAGTTACACAACAATCTTCATCGCCATCACCACTACCACCACCACAACCATCAGTACCAACAGTGGAAATGGCACCTCCAAAGGCACCTATGCCTTCATTACTTTCAAAACGGAAATCTACTATGGAGGAAGCACCGAGCGACGCTGGAAAAAAACCTCGTCGTGCTGTCAAGTCACGTCAGGTTAAACGCGCGAAGATATAATTCGATTCTGATCATGGTACAAAAATATCTGTGTAACATCTTTACTAGGTTCTTGAAAGAAGGTTTTCTATTTGAAATAACGTGTTTCTTTACGCCAGCGAACGAATGATCTTAGAAAAGTACAAAATTCTTTCTTGAACGTCCTGCATTTCGCGCAACGAACCTCATTTTGAAAAATTCTAGCCATGGTTACCGCGCGAAAGAAATTGACGCGATTGATTTTCCTATTTTATTACGGACGGATTTGTCACACACGGTGGCGTCTATAAATTCTAAATGATAGCTGATCATTCGTGTCGTTCGTAAAGCAACAAAAGAACTACTTTTTTCAAACCTTTTTTAATTATTATTTCCATAATGGTATACAAGGAAAACAGAAGGATTGAATTTTGTATAAAATGTTTATTTTACAACAATATCGTGTTAATAGAACAAATAAACATCATATGGTGATGTTTGACTAACAAAGCAATAATTCACCTTCTGTATTCCTTGTCACAATAGATGCACTTATTCATTATTTACTTTGCTAACGTGTGTAACATTTTTTTGCCGTAATATTTTGCTCTAAATATTTTATTTTTAATAGCTTAATTTAATATCTATTAGACAATATGCAAGAACAAATACAGAAATGCAAAATTTAATCAAATGAAAAATATTTTCTCTATTTAAATTACGAAAATTCTTGTTTCATATTTTATATTTTATTGTTTATTATAGCTTTGAATTAGATAAACATAATTAAATTTGATGAATTAGGCAAGAATTGTTTCTTGCTAGAGATTTTTATATAAAATTTCGAGTGGACATTAGACATGGTTGTAGCAAATTTTATTTTGCAGTATCAATGAATAAGTACCTGAGAGGACTGAGTGGGATTAGTTCGCGCAGGTACTCCAAGTTCATCAATATTCATATCACTTTCTTAATTTATCTAAGTCTGCTCAATTAAAGAAAGAAAAAACAAAACAAAAAAAAAAAGAAAAGAAATAACAATTTTTCTGTAAAAACGGTTTGTGCATACCATTTCATGTTATGTTATACAAAATGAATAGTGAAAGTCAAAGGCTTGAAAAATTGAATTGCTTTTGCATAATGATATGTGATATATTGATTTATTTTTTTCAGGTTATTAATAAATGAATTTGTAATTAAAGAAATTAATTTAATAGAGCAGCTCACCTATATGAAATCAAAACAATTATAATAATATAAAGTTTGTGAGCCTTAAAAAATACGAAGTTGGGGAGGAAATGAAAATATGCTGAAATACCTTAATCGAAGTTATTTTTTTTTGACACGCCATCCTTCGAATGATTTTCTTCATGAGATGGTGTATATTGCAATATTAATAGCGATAGGAAATAATTTATAGGATCAATTATTTATAGGAAAATTATTATTAGATTGTTTTTAAATATTTTCGAAATATTAATTTTTTAATTTATCAATCATATTGATTAAAAAAAGAAATTACAAATTCCGCGCCATTCTTACAAAAAAAAAGTACAGTAAAAAATATATATAAAAAAAATTAATGATTATTTAATCATAATTTAATCATAATATACAATCAATACAAATTTCGTGTTCACGCAATTTCTTTTAAGATCGGACGGATTACCCTGCGCGATGCTTGATGATCGATCTGCGTAGATTCAATTAATTAACATTATTTGCACCACCTAATTAATCTCAAAGAAATGTAGTTTGAAATATTGTGAGTTAATTATCATTCATGATTCTAGTAATAAATGTAAAAGATACGCAGAAAGAGTGAGAGAGAGCGAAAGATAATAAGTAAATAATACTTTATTATTAAATATATATATATATTATATATATGAGTGCGGTACTTGCCACGATATGCATACCACACAGAGCAGTTTAGTTTAAACTTTAATGGAACAATAAGATATAATAATTAATTAATAATGAAATAATTATCGAAATATATATAATTTTTTATCGATGTCAAAAATTAATTAGGAGAAAAAAAGGAAAAAATGAACTTAGCGAGCGGACGGAAATAAGTACGTCATGAGCACGCATGTATGTGAGAAATTGAGCGAGAGTAATAAAGCGCGCGCGTGATATATATATATATATATTAAAAATACTAAATTCAAACTTAATGAGAATTTATGATGTGATGCTTTATCGATTTAACTGCGGGAAAGTGACCTTTATTCAAGTAAAATACATGTGGGGCGTTTCTGGCTACAAAACAAATGATTAAAAATGAGAAATGAAATAAAAATAAAAAAATATGTGAATTTTACTTAATGTTATGTTCAATAGGATTGCGGGGGCGGGCGTAATTTAGCGCCATGTCGGAAATTTCGAAATGCTTGCATTGTATGCTTATATCGCGAATAATTCTGACGGATTAAACAATAAGAAACGAAAAAAATAAAAAAAAAAAAACAAAAAAAAATATAAAAAAAACATGAACGAATGAAAATATGGAAAAAACTGTGTAATAAGATTCAATTTTACATAATTATATTTAGGCCCCTGAATGTAACAGCATCCTGTATACAGTCTTCAGAAAATTGTATTTATGAATCAATAACTAAATGTATTCCCACTGAAATATTTACACTTCCGATGATACACATTGCCAATTTATTATCTTAAAATAGTTTACACTCATTGGCTTTCCGACATTATCCGTCCCCGAAAAATACAAATGTAGCATTGTGTACTACATATATGAATCTACTAAGAATCTACTAAGAATATACAATCGAAAATATAACAATGAATACACAATTAGAAGTAGAATAATTTCCTAATTAGTAGTACTGTGCATTTTTAACAATATGAGCACAGGAATGATAATTTTCAATTTTCATTCATGATGATTATAAATCCAAGGACCATGTTCATTTGCAGTATCTGTGTATTAGCAAGTAAAATGGTCTCCGAATCAAGTACACAATAAGCAATTATGGAGATACCATACGTGTACTTTGAAATTTATATATAGGAGAAAAAACTGCATAGGAATACAATTGCCAGCGTTACGGCCCGAAACGTCGTACCGCCGAATAAAATATGAATTATCTTAAATGGTTTTACGTGTATTAAAACGATTGTAAATATATATATTAGATACACCTTATAATAAACGTAATTTAACATAAAAAAATACTGTTGAATGTTTTCTATATTATATTTAAGAAAAAAGGAATATTAAATATAATTAAATATTAAATTTAATTTTATTGAAAGTACATATTAAACTACTCAATCAGTCTAATGTAACCTTGACTTTCACTTTCGTCTGCTGGGCGAACACGTGGTCTTGTTTGACAGATTGTACTTTCTTTGTTTCGATAGGTGGCGACCCTGTTTTTCCATCATCGACCATTCTCTCATCAGTGCATTTCCGTTAAAGATGGCAGTATCTACAGATATTAATGTTACGAAATAATTTTGGAATATTTATAGCATTACAATTGTGTTTTTTATAGATTTATAAAATATTTCGAAATGTGTATTTATTAACGTGATTGATATTATTGAATTAATTGATAGAATCTTTATGGATATCCGTGATCAGTTACGATATACTTTTGGTGCATCTAACTTGTTGCAACTGTGTTGTAACCTTCCCACGTGCACGTTTTAATTATATTTTATTTTTTCTTTTTCGACAAATAAATTGATACGATGGCAGATACATTACATAAAGATGGATATGAGATATGTGAGTGAAGAATTAAATTTTATATTTTTAGCTTTATAAATTTATATTTTTATGATCTTATCTCTTTTTCTTATATTATAATTTATGTATTTAATGTTTTATAACTTGAAATGAAAATAACTCATTTTTATTACTTATACTGTATATAAAATATTAGAGTATTGCAAATTATATTTTATATATTTTATAAAAATAGCAAATTTAGCAATGCGTAGTGGAAGTGGTAATATAGGAGGAGATAATGATATGAAACTTGAACCATCTAGTCCAACAGAAAAATATACATTTTCTCGCTGTAGTAGTACTGGCTCAGTAAATACACCATCTTCATCTGCTCATAATACTGGTAAGAAATTTTAATAAATACAGTAAATGTATTTTGTAATTATATTAAGCTTGAAATAATAATAATAATATGTAACACAATAATAATAATATTTACAAATTAAATTTGTAAAATTGATTATAGAGGATGAAGATAGTGATAATAAAAATTCAACTATAAGTTATAAAGAACGTAGGAGAGAGGCTCATACTCAAGCAGAACAAAAACGAAGAGATGCTATCAAAAAGGGATATGATTCTTTACAAGATTTGGTTCCTACTTGTCAACATACTGACTCTTCAGGTTATAAACTTTCTAAGGCTACTGTACTTCAAAAATCTATTGATTATATTCAATTTTTATTGCAACAAAAGAAAAAACAAGAAGAAGAACGTAATGCATTAAGAAAAGAAGTTGTTGCTTTACGCATTATGCAAGCTAATTATGAACAGATTGTGAAAGCTCACCAAACTCAACCAGGACATGCAGAAATGCGTGTATCTGATGAAACCAAATTTCAAGTGGTAAGATAAAGTGTGTTGTACAATTATTTTAAAAAATTAATATTTTAAAATAATGAATTTTGAAAATATTTAATAAAATATTTATTATTATAGTTTCAGACAATTATGGATCGTTTGTTCCAAACATTCAATAATATTTCAGTAGCAAATTTTGCAGAATTATCAGGATGTGTATTTAGTTGGTTGGAAGAACATTGTAAACCTCAAGTAACTAAATTATTTTTTAAAATATATCTTCAAAATCAAATATAGAATTAAATAAATATATTTTAAATATTGCAGACTTTACGTGAAGTAGTATTGTCAGTACTGCAGCAACTTAATAGCCAAATCAGCTAGTCGAATATATTACTAGACGATTGTGATTGCACAATAATACATTTATAAAATCTATTCGCGGGTACTTAGACCAATTATTAAATAGAGTTACCAAAAAGGATGGGAATATGTATATTATATACAATATGGATGACATAATGATTGTACAAGAAATATAAATAGAAATTTATTTTATATACTAATGTTATAGATACAACCATAATATAATATGGCGTGTCGTTTTTTGGTGAAAAAAAAAAATGTTAAATATTTTTAACAGAGATTTTTTATTATATGAAATTTACTGCATATATATAATATACAATGTATATACATATATAAATGTATTTGAATATGTACATAATACATTAATCCGTAACATAGTAATTTGAAATAAAAATCAAATTATGTTTGTTTATACTTTATATTTACAATCACTAATAATGAAAGACTTTCTTTAATGTTTCTTAATTCATGTTTAATTAATTCCTAATATTACCATATCATGTTCAAAATTTTTGGTTTTTGATATTAATTTCATTTTGTTTTTTATTTATTAAACTTTCTCAGATTCAGTAGGCATACTTTCTCCTTGTGTAATATCGTTTAAAAGTATTGCATCCAATCTGGGTCTGTTAGGATCATCGGGTTCATGATGAGGACTTTGAGATTGTCTTCTTTTTGATCTATCCTCTCTACAACACAGATCACGAAAGATACAGGCATAGCAGACCAACAATGCGCTCATCATTATTATACCGCCAATTGCAAGGAACATCACTAAAAATATTGATATTTCGTCCCCCATGTTATATTTTTGATTGTTTTGTTTATTAATGTTCACATCATCTGTAACAAAAATTTATTCAAATCAAATTTTTAATTTTTACGAAAAAAAACTTAATTTTAAATTTAATAATAATTATTTGAAAAAAGCATATATGTAAATTTAAAATTTATTTATACTTATTTAATTTTTAATTTGTATATATTTGAATAAATAAGTTAAGAATTTAATAATTTAAATCCTTATTAAGAATTTATTATTAATTTTCAATGAAAATAAAATATTTTAAATTTTAAACATATATTTTTTGGAGAAAATATACACTTGAATAGAATAATTATTTTTTATTCTCTAATAATTTTTATTATTGTTCAATTTAGAATTTAATTCTTTCAGAAAAAATTGAAATTTTATTAAAATATATTATTTTGTATACAATATAATAATTAGTGATATATTTTTTAATTATTTTATATAATTATTTTATATTATTAATTTATTTGATTTATTTAAAAAAACAGAATTCAAGTTTTTGAATTCTTTTAAATTTTGAGTTATAAGAGAAAAATAAATTCTATTTTCATTCTATTCTTCTTTTTCAGAAAGAAAGAATAAAATAACGAATAATTATAAATACGAAATTGATATAAAAGTGATTTTATTCTTATTTTAAAAAGTTCTACTATTCTTAAACGTTTTTAGATATGAAACAAAAGGATCAAAGGATTCACTCATTCTTTAATTCAATTTATTCCTTGGTAGTCATCTATATGCGAAAAATCGAATTGTTTAAAATATTGTATCAAATATAATTTAGAAGATGAAATTTCTTCTTGGTCCGAGTGTCTTTCTTATGAAACAATATCGATAAAATCGATTGAAAGACAATCGGTATATACTATGTTCTTAAAAAGTTTTTGTTATTTTCTAATTCTAATTTTTTCTAAAGCAACAATTTTATAACAAAACTTTTATTACTATTAATTTTTAATGTTATTATTAAAAATTTGTTACTTTTATAAAAGAATAAAAGATATAGTAATGAATTTATATAATAGAAATCTTTAATATCGTAATGTTGCTAATTTTAAAATTTTTTAATCAACTTTTCTCTATAGAAACTTTCTTAATTATTATTTTGATATTTGGATTGAAGCAAAATTATTTTTTTTATTTAAAAATTAGTTTTTGATTTTAAAATAACTAATAATTTTAAATTATATATTATATATCATTATATATATCATTATATATCATTCTTTAAATAAGTTGACTTTTAGATGATAAGTTAACTTTTATGAGAATGATATTTTATGTTTACAAAATTCTATTTTTGTTTAAATATAGAAATTCATATAGATTGAATAATTATAACACTTATATATAATATTTCTATATTCAGGATATATTGGATATATTACAATAAATTGATTTAATTTGTCTCATAAAATCAATAATATTATAATTAATATTATAATATTATAATATTAAAGATAATAAAATATTTTATCATCAATCCAATATATTAATATCTTATAATAATTAATGATTAATTTTTGCAATTTGTGAAATTATTTTGTAGAAATTAAAATATATGTTTTATCTTTATTTGAATTAATTTCTTAGAGAATAATACTTTTGCTTTTGTATTGAACTTTTTTATTTTTATTTTTTTTTGTTATATTATTAATAAATGATTTATATTATTTATTTAAGAAAAATAGATCACGCTTATTTTATATTATATATAAGTTTATATTTGTTCTTTATATTTAATTTAACAAAAATCTACACAAAATTTATAAATTTGAGATAAAATACTAACAATTAAAATATTTTCTTAAACAAATACTATTTGAAAATTCTATTTAATCTATCTATTAAATCTATTTAATCAAATTTAAAAATACTATTAGAATTGAATATAATTTAAAAATATTATTTCATTTTATACTTAGATCAAATACTATTTATAATTCGAAAATAAAAAATAATTAATCGAAAATGAAAGATAGAAATTTCAATATAAATATTAAAAATGTTTAATTCGTATATAAATTATATGCAATAATGTGACTTATTAATATCGTATTATAAAATATTAAATGTAAAAGAACTGTTTATTTCAAATACTATTAAAATATTTGAAATACTTATTTTTTTAGACTTTAATAAAATATTTAGTCAGTCTTATGAATTATTTTTATTATTATATTTGATAGTATTAAAATATATAATATATATTTTAAATACTATGTTCTTATATAAATGTTATTTTATATCTTAGATAAATGTTAGAAAATTTATTTATAAAATTCTGTATCATACATATATTTAAAGAAATAAAAATATTTATTTTTATTTATTTCAAATTTTTTTATTAGACTTGATCTTTTGATTAAATTTTAAATCAAATAAAAATTTCTTAAATATCTTTAATATTAAGTACGAAATATTTTACATTCATTTTTATAGTTTAAATGTTATGTTAATTATACTCTTTTTCATTCTATTATTTCGAAATTTGATCGTGAAAGTTAATTTTATATCGTTTTAAAGTTTTTGTCAACTTTCTATCGACTTTTTTACAAAATTTCTTAATTTAATACTGAAGAAAACTTTATCGTTGAAACTTTGGATAAACTTTAATACGAGCAGCTAATACATCACTCAAAATAACTAAAACATTATATTTTAGTATTCGTTTCAAAATTGATTGTTTAGTAGAATTTATTTAGGAGCAAATTACGCGTTTTATTTGTAATGTAATATTTTAAATTATAATATTTTAAATTTATGTATTTTTAAATATAAATTTAATCATGTTAGTGTTACGCTATCAATCAATCAATCAAGTCTACATTTTAAAATTGAAAAAATTTGAAATAATTTTATTATTAAGAATAAATATTAAAAGCTGAAGTATTTTCATAAATGAATAGTATTTAGAAATAATATATTTCTAATTTAAGTCAAATAATATAAAAATATTAATTCATTTCATAATTAAATCAAATACTATTTGAAAGCACTATCATTTAAAAGAATAATAATATTTATCTATTTCATTTCTCATTCTCTTCTTGTTGTAATCTAATGCCAATTTTCGTCAATTAATTTTGTAGGATTTAATTGAAAATCAAAGAAGTAATATTAATTAAGGATTTTTGCGAATAAATTTTATTTAAAATAATATTTAAATAAAAAAGATAGTATTTTGAATATATATTTTTATAGTTATTTATACAATTATAAACAATTATATACAAAATAATATTTTGAAATAAATGTCTGAAATAAATATATTTTAATATAAAAAATGCTATTCTAAATATTATAAATTGTTAATAATATTGTTAGAAAATATTTTTTAAAAAATTTTTTATTTTTTAGAAATTTCAATAATATCGATAATTTTTTTTATATGTATCAAAATATAAAATGCCTAATGCATTTCTTTCCTTATAATAAAATTATAATATATATATATATATATTCCATTTTTATGAAAAAATTTTATTAAATTTATATTAAAATTCTAAATACAACAATAATATTATCTAATACACAGAATTTATTTGTATATTAATTTCAAAAGTTTTGATCATATAACAAATATGCAATAGAATCTCTATTATTGCCTTATTTAAAAATTCTACTTTACTTTCTACATTCTATATGTTCGGTTCTGAATTATTTTTATGTAATGAAATTATTTATGAATTATTATTATGTAAGCATAATATATAGCATAATATAAACAAATGTTTTTCATTACTATAGCAATTATAGCAAAATGACAATTTAATTTGAAATTAATATTAGACAATGTTCATACGATACATATAATGTAATAAGATTGTGAAAACATAAATTTTTTATTAATTACTAAAACAAAATCAATAATATTTAAGAAATTAAAGGACGATGTTATAAAATTGGCAAATATATAATATAATATTAGGAAATTCATTATCTCTAGCATGAAAGAAACAAGAGAGAAAATTGAAAATTATTTACGAAATGCACATCAGAAAATATAATAAAATTAAAGCTGTAAAATATAAACATTATTATACCACCACAGTAAAGAGATTTTAATTATAAATTGAATAAATAAAGAGATCTTAATTTGAAGTATATTTGAAATCTAATAATATCCAAACTAATAGGGAGACATGATTGTTTGGAAGTTTCGTATAAAAAAACTAATGAATATTCTTTTAATTATTTATTCCATTTCTCCTTTACTACTAAATCATATAAACTTTTTAATGTATTGAATATTGATTATAATCTATTTGTTTCTCAAAATATATTAATATTTTTTCTAATAAAAATTTTTAAATATGAATATCTTCATAATTTATTTTTTTTATTGCAATCTTTTTATTTAATATAACAATTTAAATTAGTATTAATATAGTGAAATAGTAAAATATAATGTTTGAATAATAAAATATTAGAATAGCAAAAAGTCTATATTAGAACGAATAATAAAAGTTTCACTGTACCTAAATAAACATATTATTTTTTTCAAAATATAAAATAATTTTTTTTAAAAAACTCTATTCCATTATTAAAAATTTTTTCTTTAAATTTCTATTAATCTCTATTAATTCTGATAATGAAGATGTACTTCATGTATTTTAAAAGATTAAGATTCTAAGATAAAGAAAACATAGATTTGAATTGATGTAAATTATAATTGGAAGATTCAATGAAAAAGTTACTCAAGAAAAAGTATTTAATTTCCTCATCATATATTAGAAAATATATTTAACAACTATTTTGAAATTTCTGCTATTATGAATATGATTATGCCGGAAATTAATTGATCGCAATGTAATCATCTAAAAATTCATATACAAGAGAATGTATTGTTTGTATTCAATAATTACATAGATTTAATATACTTTTGTCGATAATGGTTAATATAATCTTCAATGAAAATTGTTTTAGTCTCTTGTCAAACTATTATAGATTATTATAGATTATCTCATTTTTTAATCAACAATCAATATACATTATTATATTGTTACGACGCTAATATGGAACATCATGGTCATTGCGAACCGCGGCAATGGAAATGACAATATTGGTTGTCATTAATATTGAAGATCGATTAAACGATAGTCGTTTTCCGCAATATCAATTTTAATATTAAATATGTTTAATTATAAAACAGGATTAGGAAAAATTTGAAATAATTTAAGACAAAAGAAAAAATATTATAAATTCTAAATAAGAATCGAAATATTATTTTTATAAGCAAATACTACTTGAAAATATTATTTTGAATCAAATATTATTTGTCACTTATTGAATTTATCGAAAATGGAAAATACAAATTTCATATTATATTGTTTAGAATACAGAATATATAATATATATAATACAGAAATTAAAAATTTTAGTTAGTTTATATTTGTATATATATATATATATAGATTAATTTTGCTCTCTTCAGATTTACATGATTTGAAATAAAGTTTTTTGTTTACATAAATGCATACATAATAAATTTATGTAATATTATTTATTTATATGAATAATTCTAATTATATATATTTTATACTATTATAAAAATTATATTTTTGTTCACACTGTAATTTAACAATACAAATATATAATAGTATATAATAAATTTATAATAAATTTAAAATATTATTTATTATTTCAAAGAAAATTTCATTCATAAAATTTATCATTTGAAAAATATTTATTTTTATTTATCTATTTCAAAAATCTATTTACTTTACTGTTTTTTGTTCTGACAGAAAGAAATCTTATTTATTAATTTTCTTTATAATTATAAACATGTATCAAAAACTTGCAATCCATAAAATGATGAATAGAATTAAAACAAATATGATTTATATAATAATTATTGTTGTATTTGTTAAATTATTATATTAAGTTTTTAATATTATATATAATTCTAAAAATGATGAGAATCAATAAAAAATTAATTATTAAACTTTTTTATTAAACTTTTCATCAAAAAGTAAACTAAACAAATCGATATCTGGCATTCATATATTTTTCTTAATATCAAATTATTAATATTATTTTTAGTTTTAAATAATATTCAATAAATAGAATTAAGATATCTATTATAAATTAATATCTCTCAAAGATTTATTTTTTAAAATAAATAATATCGTCAGATAAATCTTATAAAATTATACATTAATTAAAATATTAAGATATTTTTATTTATGATCATTATTTTTCGATAAGAATCTTATGGATACGAGATATTACTTCATTAAAATAATAAAATCATGTATTTATGTATATCACGTATATAATTTTTGTGTTTTGCATCGTCATCTTTGGCCTTTGAAAATAATTTATCGAGTTAAATATACTATATCAGATATTTTATTAGTTTAGTCAGCTTATTCATCATGATATCGATTTATATTCCAATTTTAGAGTTTATTGTAATAGAAATTTCAATTAGATAATTTACAATAGTTTATGAAACTATTCAAACATTATCTTATAGAGAAATTTATGTAACTTGAAAATCCAGACTTTATACAAATTTGCACATATATAAAATATAATGAATAGATGCAATTTTTTTTTGAAAATCTCTTTGAAAAAATGAAAATTGTTCTTAATGTTTCAACATTCATATTTTGAATACAATTTGATGTATTCTATTACTCTATTAAATATTTTTTAATAGGATAATAGAAAACCAAACATACAATGGAACATTTATTATCTGAACTAATACGAAGACAAAATAATTCAAATAAGAGAATTTTGATTAATTTTCAATAATGCAACATAGATAAATTATTTTATATTTTGAGAAAAATAATACATAACAAATAATACATTTGTTTACAATAAACTTGACTTTTCTATAAATCATTGTCTCATACTAGTATCGATATTTTTTTGGAATTTTTAAATATTTATTGAAAGATAATTTTAAGGAATGCATTGTTTGTAAGAAAACTTTATAAATAATTTTTTTCTTCTATTCTTTTGTTTTTTAATTGTTTTGTGTTTTGTTATGAATTTTTCAATATTATATTCTTTTCCAAATTTTATAGTTCTTTTGTTGTTTTTTAATTTTATATTTCCAATTTTATATTTCCATTTTGTTTCAAAAATTAAATTATATTTATGTTTTGATGTCACTATGTATACCATGTGAACGTATCCAATGTCAATTTCAAATTAAATTTTATTTCCATTGCGTCTATTTTCATTCTTGCGAATATAAATAGTATACAGTTCGAATAATAGAATGTTTGAATAGAATTCGAATAATGGATATTTTGCTGTTTTTTATAGTTTTTTTTTATATTTTGGATTATTACAAATTTAAAAGTCAAATCTTTTAATAACATTTTTTATTTATTATTTTTGTATTTTCGATTATAAAAAAATTTATGAAATTTTATCATCAATTGAATAATATTTTTTTTCAATTAGATTCTGTTAAAAAGAAATTCGTACATATAATTCTAATATTTGTGTTTTATATAATTTACAAATTTTAAATATTACAAATTTCAAAATATTCAAAATTTAAATGTAATATATTTTATTGTTATTATATTTACAACGAGTATTTTTGTAAGTCATTATATATATTTCAAAATCATTATCGTGAATTGACTTTATCTTTAAAAGAAAAGCTTATAAATATAAGAAAGAAATATGAGAGATTTAATTATTATATCTTTACATTATTTATTATAAACAAATGGATAAGATTACCAGAAAAATATTATATAATTGAAAATAAATAAAATCAAATAATATTTATATTATGAAAAATAATATTATATAATTGAAGATAAATAAAATAAAATAATATTTACATTACGAAAAATAAATTAATACAGAATATTAAATTTTACAGAATATCTAATATATTAGAAGCGGAATAGATTTTTTTTTTATTTGAATTAAATTTGATGAAAAATAAAATTTAAAATTTTCTAAAATATATTATTTGATAAATGATAAATTCTGCTAAGCTAAAATTATTATTTGAATATTTATACAATAACAATTAATTTAATACTATTTGCTTTTAGAGTATTTAATATCTATTAAAGATATTCTAAATAGAATATATTGTTTTAGAAATTGATTATGCAATTATAATAACTTAAATTAATTTCACTGTAAAATTTTTAAATATTTTAAAATAAAAATAAATGAAAATATTACAAATTGTATAAAATTTAAATGAAATAGACTTCTTTTCAAGATTTAATATTTGATGAACATATAATGTTAAAGATTGTAAGAATTATTTTTTTAAAATTAATTTTTTAGAATTCACAAGGATTATGAAATTACAATTTTTTCTTTTTTTTAAAACTTTAAAAATATTTTTTAAATTGTTGTTTTCATTGTATCATAAATTATACTCCTAATATTTTTTCCTTAATATTATAAATTTATTAATATTTTGAAAGAAATATATAAAATGATGTTCAGAAAATGAATATATGAATTAAAAATTCTTAAGAATTAATTTTTGGAATAAATTTTTTTTTAATTCCAAATCTGATTTTCTTCATTCAAAATTACTTTTACATTATTCATTGAAAATAAAAATTAAATTAAAATAAACAAAATAATAGTTTTTAAATGATTTATAATATTTGAAAATATTTGTTGATTAAATTTAAATTTTAATAATTTAAATATTAATATAGAAAACAATTCTCATTCGTTATTAAAAATTATAAATAAATCAGAATTTTGGTTTTATGTTTCAATTCATTCTATTATGTACATATATAGATAATTTTAAATATCTAAATTAATAAAATTATAAACAAAATAATTAAATAATTAATAAATAAGTAAATAATAAAATTATAATAATATAATAAATATATAATAAATATATAATAAATATATAATAAATATATAATATAATAATATAATATAATAAATGTAATGAACAATATAATACGATAATATAATATGATATAATAAATAATAACTATCTATTTAAAAACCATTTAATTAAGGAATTATTTTAATGTCAAATATACATTCTTGTTATGTGCTAATTAACTTTATTTTCTCTTAATTAATGTTATATTATAAATCAATTAATATTAAACTTCTTCTTAATTAATTACGAACAAATATAATCATTAATATCATACCTGCATTTCAGATAGAAAATAAAAATAAAGCATTCCATGCATGAAATCCAATAAAAAGCAAGAAATTTCATATTAAAAATTTTAATTCTTCATATTTAATATCTCAACTCTCATCGATTATCCAACTTTCTTTGATAAATTCAATCGCTTTTAAATTAATTTTATATTCTTATTGACATTAAATATCATTTCGTGCAATTAATTAAAGAAGATTACAGTGACAGTTTGCGTTCAGATAGCAGATAGGAAATTTAGTCTGTACAATTACTGTCATATCCCATTAGAATATCGTTGCAGTTCACAAAGGATTTATTCAGAATCATTCACTGGTGAAATTGCTAGCTACTTGGAAGATTAGATCCGAAATTGTTGTCTGATGCCAATACTTATTACAAATTACAAATTTTCGAAGAAACGAATTGACAAGAAGAGACTGAAAGAAAAAAAATGAAAAAGAAAATAGAAAAGAAAAAACTAGAGATTTAATGATGGAATGGAATATTTGTTAAATTTTAATCGAATTTTTGTCTCAATTTGTATTAATTTTATTATTTTACGTTTTATAATTACGATATTAAATTAATTTAATATCATTGGATGGAATTGTGAATCTATATATAATTATATAAAGTGTGTGTAGTAGAAAGATAAATTAAAAATTAATTATAAGATATGTACACACGCACGCACACGCACACACAGAGTTAAAAATAGAATAGGATATTTTTTTTCGAAACTATATAAATAACGTATTTAAATTTTACATGTGTATCTTTTGTTTAATAATATACAAAAAGCTATCTTAAGTTAGCTAATCTTAACCGCAGTTAATATTTTTTTTTTATAAATCGTTTTTATGGAAAATGAATTGAATAAAATAAATGAAAAGAATTGTAATGTAAATGTATGAAAAAGTTGATGAACGAATTTTTTTATTTAAGAATGAAAAGATTTCTTACATATTTTTATATATTGAATCTAAATTTATGTTTATTATATAATCTTAAATATAGAAATAATTATAAATATATAAATATATATTTGTGAAATATTTCAAAAATAGAATTTTAAAAACCAAGCAAACAAAAATATATACAAAAATAAATAATGCTTGGTTGAGCAAATTTAAAGTTATGTAGAAATAAATATATATTTGTGTATATTTCGAAAGGATTAATTTTAGAAATCAAACAAAAACATAAAAATTTATACAAAAATAAATAATGCTTGATTGAACAAATTTAAATTTATGTAGATAAAATAAAATAGTTTTATCTTCATCATATTGACATCATATTCTGAATTTGTCTTGCTTCATCTAAGAGAAATTAAAATTGTTTATAATTTAATTAATAAAATTTCAATTTTATTCATTTTTTATGTATTAATTTTTGTCTTTTCTTTAAAGCCTAAAATCGAAAGATGTTTCGAGTAACAATATATTAATATTTTGTATATGATGAAATTTTTTTTTATATGGAAATATACTATTTGAAGAAAATGAAACCAATACTCAAAGTTTAATCCTTTTTTTTAATCCTTATTTTTATTTTTATATCAGACATAATAATATTATTTTTCAAACATAATAATGTATAATAATAGTGTAAGAAAAAATAAAATTTTAAATTATAAAATTTCGTTTAGAATTTAGAATTTTAAAAACATGAAAAGATACTAAAACTTTGGAAGTTAATTTAAAAAAAAAATTGCTTCAAATATAATCTTTCATGTTCAATATATACATAAACTTTCATTAAAATCAAAATTTTTGGATTAATTGAATTTTTTTTTTATAAAATAAGAAAGTGTAAAAAATTTTTTTTTTTATTGTGTATCAATTGTGCATATTTATGCAGAACTGAGATATTTCTGATATTGATAAATAGAATAAATATAGAAATAAATATTTTTATTTTTTCGATATAAGATTTTACGAATAAACTTTTCTTTGATAGTATTTACACATAAAAATATTATCCCTAAATATACAATGTATACTTGCATACCAATTTATATAAATATTATTTTAATAAAACATAAGAAATTTAAATAATAATATTTCGAATATGAAATAAATTTAATAGTATAGTATATAATTTTATAGTATAACATAACATAATATATTAACTTTTTCATATCAATGAACGAAATATCTCGTCATCAATCATAATATATTTTGAATGAAATATCTCATCCCATTTTTCATGTTTATATTATTGTTTAAATATCACTTATCAATCATTTCTGGTGATGATAGTGCATAATAATCTTTCTCAAGTATTGTATGAATTTTAATATTATGTTATGACAATTTATATTTGTATTTATATTGTATTTTAATCTTTAAAAATTACATTATTAGTACAACAATGAAATAATAATCTAATATTACTATTAGTAATATAATTATTACTAATATTACTATTAGTAATAATAATATAGATATGAGTTTAGTAATAATCTATTCTATTCATTCTATTAATGAAAAAATGAATTGAAAAATGCAAGGCATTTCTAATCTCTTTCACATTAATAAATGAAATTTTTTTTTTATAAAAATAATTTTATGAATTGCTAAACAAAATATGCCTTTTTATTAGAAGACGAAATATATCGGTTATATCGTATGGATGATTTTGCGTTATGAGATATTTTGTACATTTTATATGAAGGATATTGCGTAGATATCTCATCCAAAGCGTATCATGATAGACATTGCGAGATATTTCATCTATTGATGCGAAGGAGTTTAAATCACACTATTGTATATTAGTATATAGTTAGTATATATATTAAAAAATTAATCTAAATGTATGTAAATGAAATATAATTATTTTTCTGTTATCCCATTTTCGATAATATTTGATAAATAGTATATGATATATTGAGTCACATTTTAAATTAACCATTTGACTACATGACTCAATTAAAGTGTGAATATTATAATTCACTCGTGTAGTGAAATTGAAAATTAATTTTAAAAAATTTTTATTTTCACTTGTTGTTGATTGTCTGATGACTAATTTTTTTTCGTCAGAAGATTTCTATTAAAACTTGAAGGAAATGTTGTTCAGAGTAGTATATGGATTAATACAAAGATGGTAAAAAAATTTGATTTAAAATTTGATTGAGAGAAATGGCGAAAGAAGATTTAAAATTGATAAAAAGAAATAAAAAGAATTGTAAAAGAAATAAAAAATGACTCTCCCTCAATTATTCTTAGACGATCTAGAATGACACATGCGATGAAAAGGATTTGCAAGCAATAAAATCAGAAATTATGTTGGATTTCGAAAAAGCATGTTAATATAATAGTGAACAAGAAATATGTTATGCCAACTATTACTTATTCCTATAGAATTATTGTTCATCATAAAAAAATTAAATTAATTTAATATTTAAAAAAATTGAAAGATTTAATTATTAAAATTTTTTTAATTATTAAAATTGATACTTTTACGGTTCTTTTATTGTTGCAATGCAACATAGTTTGTTAAATTTAAACAAAATGAAATAAAATAATTTATAAATAATTTTTTTCAAAGATTATAGAAATATTTAAATTTTTAGTATTTTGTTTCAAATTATTTCAAATTATTTTTATTAAAGTATCGAATAACGATTCACAAATGTTCTTGTGTTGTTGCTATCTAGAAATGCGATCTTGTTTGAAATCCTTATTAAATAAGTCTTGAAACATCGCAGCTTGAAACATTGTAACTATCACAAACATTTGAAATTCATCATTCTGCGGCTGTCATTTTTCTGTAATAATAAATGTATAATTTTTATTCTAAATTTAATCTTTAATTACTAAAATTAATTTTTAATCTTAATCTTTAATCTTTAATATTGGTAGAATGAAATATTAAATTTGTTTTCAAAAAATTAATAAAAAAGAAAAATTAAAATTGAAAAAAATTTAAGAAAAGTTTAAATTCATTATATTTTGTACATATAAATAAAAGTACATATAAATATAAATATAATTTATTTTTATAAAATTATTATTTTATTTTAAAGTATTATTTCTTTTTCATTTATTTTTTGAGATCTATTATGAGATTTTTTAAAATGTACGATTTAACATTTATCACAAATTTTTAAATTTGTATTCATAATCTGATAATGAATTTCTTCAGTAATTTCCAAAAATCTTTAAGATATTTAATTTTTTATTGATAAAGTTTTATAAGAACCAAAAATTATAATAAGAATATGCTATATTCTTTAAATAAATTGGATTTAGGAATGTGAATAGGGATTTAAAAAAAAGATTTAATATAATTTTCTTATTATCATTATGTGTGATAAATATTTTTAGTGAAAAATTATTTTCTTACTAAATTCAAGCATAAAAAATACTTTTCTTTAAATATTTTTTAAATATTCATTATTTAAAAAAAAATTTATAATAAATATATTTTCTTCACATTTCCCTAAGAATAGATTTTATATCAATTTTATCAACTAAAGAAATTATAAATGTTTTAAATAACTGTTTTAATTCAAAAATAAATTATTTCAATTAACTATTAATTTTTATTAAATTAGTAATATCACATCCTTTCTTATTAAAATAAAATATAACAAATTATTTGACTCAATAAATTTATTCACGTAAATAGAATATTTTATTCTATCTCACGAACATCATAATTTGTTTCCATTATTTTCACAAAGTACATATAAAATATAACGAATACATTTTATATAGTTTAATATATTCCATTTATGAATACGATTATTTTTTTTATTATATAAGAAATATTTATTATATTTTATATATATATAAATATTATATATAAGAATAAAATAATATAAAAATATAATATAATATAATAAAAATATAATATATAAATATTATATATAAGAAATATTTTGTCAATTTTCTTCATCGTTTTTTTAATTTTTCATAAAATTTTGCATTCATTCAATTTTCAAAGAAATCACTACATAGAAAAAAAATTAGAAAGTATTGGTGAAAAGTATTGTAAAAAAAGAAAATAAAAACTCGACGTATAATATTTCACGTGTAATATTCCATAGTAGAAAAAACTAAAGGATAATACAGGAAAGATAGTAACACGTAATGATAATGCAGAAAATGTATCATGTAATGCAATATAATAACGCATGTAAACATTTTTCATCTCTTTACGAATCTTTTCATTTTCTCTCTGTTTATTCTTTCAATTTTATTTGTGTGTATAAAACATTTTTGCAGCTTAAATGGATATAATTTAAAAGTTGAAAAATTTCTCTTAGTTTTGATTTTAGAATGATAATTCAAATAAATATTAATATGAAAAATAATATTTAAAATGAGATTGAGTAGTATCAAAAGCTCTTTTTGTCTTTTATCACATGTATCTTCTTTATAAAAGTTTACATCTTTATAAAAGTTTTATGATTTTATTTTCCCACATTAATGATCAAAGCGATACAAATCTTATTAATATATTTCAATAATATTTATAAGATTTTATTCGCTTTACATATGAAATGATCTAATCAGAATTTCATTCCCATTCTTTATTTTATCTTTTTAAAATCTTTTTTATTTTTTTATATATAAATTTTTATAAAATGAAAAGATATGTTTTAATATAATTTAAATCCATTTTTTTTATAAAGAATTATCAAGTCAATTTGATTATTCTATTAAACATATAATAGTAAAATTATAATTTTTAAATTTGTAAATTAAATAATAAATTATGAAAAAATCTTATGAAACTTAAAAAAAAACTGAATATGTGAATGAGAATTAAAAATAAATCAATAATTTTTCAAATTTTTATCTTAAAATCTTAAAAATAAAATGCGCAAATAATGAAAAAATTTTTTGGAATATATTATTTATTCTTTGAAATATTATATATTAATATATTATTATATTTGATAAAATGTTATTTAAAATAAAGGTATCAGGTATTATTTTATTTAAATAAATAAGTAATATTTATGTATACACAACAACAAATTTTTTTCTAAATTATTTTGTCATATTTTAATTTTGAAATGAAATAATTTTTACCTTGAATTCAACTTCTCAAATAATCTTAATAATTTCATATTAAAAATCTCAACATTGTTAAAAATATATGTATCTTATATAAATTTCTTAAAATGTTTTATGCATATAAACTCACAATCAGATATATATTTGTCAATATATATATATATATAAAGTAGACAAATTTTATTTACAATTGTTACAATAGATTTATCACAATATGGATGTTTTTCTCATCAATTGTTTGAAACGAAAATTAATAATTAATAATTTTGTAAATAAATATAGTTACAATGAAAAAGAATTTTTGAATTCTAAGTTTTACAATCTTTATTCTTTATTTTTATTTTTATGATCAAAAGTTAATTTATTAAAAATCTCATACATCAAATTGTTATTTAATATGAGTAGATTAAATCAAATAAAAAATTATTTGAAAATAATTTATTTGCATCTCACAAAATAATATTAATTTTTTATATTATTTGTAAAAAAAAATAAATTTTCAAATTGTTTTAATTTGATATCTTATTTTAAGTAAATTTAAATAAGTTGTATTCAAGTCTAATTTTAGTTATCAATCTCTTTGAACATGATTGCATATAATTTTTTATTTGAAATAATAAAAATTTATTTAAAATAAAAAGAACAAATAATTATTTAAAATAAAAAATATATTTATATAAAATAAAAATATTTGCAAATAAATTATTATAATTTAAATGATTATTTCAAATAATAATAGAAGATAAAAAATAACAAATAATAAATATTTTTATATAATAATATGAAGTACACAGATTTTATTTCAGATCAAGAAGTGCAAAGATCAAGAAAAAGAAACTTAAATCTTAATCTAGATTAAATATATATATTATAAAGAA
>NW_006264181.1:93643-93984 GCF_000469605.1 Apis dorsata
AATTAATAAAATATATACAATTAATATAATTAATATATAACAATTAATATAATTAATAATAATAATAATAATAATAATAACAATAATAATAATTAATTAATATAACAGTATAAATATATTTATAAAATAATATAATAATAAAATAATACAGCAAATAAAAAATAAAATATGATTTTATTTGAATAATTATTTAAAAAATTTGTTTTAATAAAGTTCAATTTTGATTCTGATATAGTATAAAAGATTCACTCAAAGCTACAAAGCAATTTCAAGTTCAAATATTATTTTAAAATAATTATTTCAAATAATATTAATTATTATTTGATAAATAAAATTTTTTT
>NW_006264181.1:94011-99110 GCF_000469605.1 Apis dorsata
TGATCAATTAAGAAAATTTATGATGAGACAATTATATTTGGAAAAATAATAAATTGAAGATTTAATTATTTGAGGACATTTATTTCTTATTTGAAATTTCATGAATTAATATTCAGAATAAATATTGAATAATAAATAAAATAAATAAATAAGTAATAATTAAATAAATAGAAATAATAATATGAACAAAACACAGTATAAATATACAAATTTAATAGTACACATGAGATCTATTAATTTAATCGAATTCAAATAATAAATAAAAAAAAATAATTATAAATAATAAATAATCGATTTAATTGCAAATTACATTTATTTATTTTTTATTATGAAATATTTGTGTCATTTCAAAGATAAATTATTTTTCTAAAGAATTTAAAAAATAATTTTTGGACCATATATATAGAATATATTATGAATATTAGAATATAATATAATTTGAAGATTTTTCAAAACTTTCATTAGAAATATGCTTATCACATGTATTAAAATATCTTTCATTCAATTAAAAAATTTTTTTTCCAATCTTTTCTTCTGTTTTATAAATTATGTTTCATTCTTTCTCCAAGGGATTGATTGAGTTTCAGAGAATTCGTTTAAGGTTTCACTTTCATTAACGTCAATTCAACGTCAATACTTCTTTTTCTTTTTTTTATTAGGTTTCTTGGTTCATTATACTATAAGATTTTATACTATAAGATTACTATAAAATATTATACTATACTATAAGATTTTTTCATAGGAACAAATTTATTATATTTTTTATTGTATAATTTTTTTTATTTTTATTTATTTGTTTGTATTAAATTTTGCTTTTGATAATATTCTGTCAATTACATTTATTCACTTATACTTATCAGTGACAAGTTATTTTTGAAATTTTCAAAACATTTTTAAATATTGTTAATAATTTTTAAATAATTTTATGTCTTTAATATAGAATTGATATTCTATATATTGATTTATTATAATTATTATAATTGTTATTGATTTATTATAAAAATAATCTAATAATTGCAAAATATATGTTATAATAAATAGAGTGTGTGTGTGTGTGTGTGTAAAATTATAATCTAATATATATAATAAATAATTATATCTAATATATATATTATTATCTATTAATATATATTATGTTTGCAATTGATTATTTTGTTAAAACATATAATAAAATTATATAATAATATTATATTTTAAAGAAAGATTATTTATATGAATTTTCATGAAAATATTTTATAAATAATTATAAAATAACGTTAATCACAAAAAAATCAATAAGTATTTATTTATTATATTGTTTGATCTCTTTTTCATAATATTTGTTTATTTCAGTGAAATCTAGTTAAATTTATTCTTTTTAACTTAAACTTAACTTTAAAACTTAAGAATTCAGCTGAATTTTATGTACACATATAAAAATACACACTTACAATACCTTTTAGCATTTTGATATAAAAACGAGTTTTTAGAATTTCATTTTTTGAACACAATAATGCAACAGTTGTGTTCTATTGTTTTTCCTTGCGTCAACACATTAATATTTTACTTATAATAAAATAAAAATTAATAGTTAATCTTTTTTAAAAAAACAAAATATAAATGTTATGATTAATGTCACATCAATTAGAAGATTATGAGAGCGTTTTTAAAATATAATCTATTTTATTTGATTACATATAATTATATTTTATTACAGTATTTTCCAACGTTTTTCGAATTGCGATTTCTTTTCGTAATATTTAAATAAAATAATGTTCGATTAACTACTGCACAATTTAGTGCTGAATAAAATAATATGTAAAACAAGAAATAGAAATATTTTCAAAGAATAATTTTCCTTAAAGTATATTATATTGGTGAAATAATTATTTATTTTCATATTAATAATAAAAATAAAAAATAAAATAGAAGAATATTTGGAAATATTGTTGATAATTTATATCAAAGTCTTTAAAAAGGTATTAACATTATTTAATTTCTAACATTATGAATAATAAAAGCGAATGATTTATTAACTACAACTATTGATCTATCAATAACATTTATATAAAACTATAATTTTATTATTTCTGGTTTAATCTGTAAAAGAGTAAAATGTCAATTAACTTTTTTAATAAGTATTCAATCACTGAAATCATAAATAAAATTATTTACATCTTAATTTTATGGTTTTATGTAAATTTTCTAAAAAATTTAGAGAATATAAAATGATATGAGATTTTATATATATAGAATATATAGAATACTAAAAATAAAAGATAATTATAAAGATAATTTAAAATATTCGATATAGTGATTCCTTTATTTTAATAATTAACGTTATATTTATTTGAGTTTATATATTACATAATAATTAGACATTTTACATACAAAATACATTAAAAAACATCTGTGATTGAGTACTATTTTTAGATTACATCAACTGCAATGAAAAAATTTTTATGCATATTTTGTATAAATTTTTATACGTATCTTTTTATTTTATTATTATTTATATTACGTTTTTTTAATGCACAATATTGTAATAAAAAGAATCAAATCTTAAGAATGCGTGACTAAAATTAGAAAAAAATTTGATAATATAAATAGTATGTTTAATAGTACATATATATCTTTTTCATCAGTCCTAATGGAGAGATTATTTAGTTTCATAAAACTTGCTATGAAGCCACATTGAAATCTAACTCATTTTTTGTTTGAAATGTATACATTACTATATAATAAATATAAATAGGCAAAATAATATTTAATAAATATATAATAATTAACAAATATTAAACGAAGATTAATATAAATTATTTAAATTTATATTCGTTTGAAGATATATGTTTTGATTGAGAATAATATTTGTTTTTCTTGGATATTAGTTTAATTATTAATTTTAATATTAATTGAAATAATTGTTTACCAAACTGTTCCAAGTTTAAAATGCTAAAGTTTGTTAATATATTCTATAGATTTAAATAAATGAAAAATATTATATAAACATAGATTTAAAAAAATTAAAAAAATATAAAAAAATTAAATAAACAATAATAAACAATAAACAATAAATAAATAATAAACAAAAATTGAAAGGAAATAATAACAAATGCAGCTACTGTGATATAAATATAATATGAAATGATATGAATATGAAGCTCATTAATATTCAAATTAGTAATAATAATTATCAGTATAATAAATATCAGTAATAATAATTAATATTAAAATACAAATAACAGTAATAATAAAAATTAACATTAATTTAATAATTAGAGATTATAAACACAGTTCACATAAAATTATAAAATATATAAATATCAGTAATAATAAATATTTAACTTAATTTATTTTCTTCAAATTTCATATTTTTATTTGGAATCTTTTAAAAAGTATTAAACCATTTAAACAATCTTTTTATATAAATTTTTACTTATTTAAAGACTCATAGAATATATTGATGAAGTTTAGTACCTTAAATTTATATATCCAAAAAATTTTTATTTCAAATATTAATATATCTTGTACAGTTTACATGATCGAATAAATTGAAATGTACAGAAATTAAGGAAATGTAAATATTCTGGGAATTGTTAATAATTTTTTTCTTTTTAAAACCATTAAAAAATAACAAAAAACATTTCTTATGAAATAAATAAAAAATATAGAAGATTATGTATTTATGAAAGATTTAAATATAGAAAATTTATAAGAATGATATACAAAAAAAAAAAAAACTCCAAGGAAAATATTATGATATTTAAAAGGTGAAACAAAATTTAATCTATTTAATTTTATTTTCCTAATTATGTTTATAAAAATTTTAATTTGTTTAAATATTTGCATACGAATGAAATAGAAAAAAATATTCAAGATAGGCATTTCATGTTTCTAAATAACATGCTTGAAAAAAAATTTTTCAGTTCTAGAAATTATTAGAGATAAATCAGTAATAATTAAATAGAAAATGCGATAGTTAAATAATAACATTACTGTAATTTGCAATTCTTTTCTCCGTATGGAAAATTTTCTATATATGCATTATATTGATTATAATGATAAATAAATCATAAAATTTTAAAAATTAAGATTTTACATTATTATTAAATTAATATTAATAGAATAATTAATAATTATTAAAATAAGTATTCTGTATCTAAAATTAGTCATCCTATATTTTTAAAAACTAACATTGTAATTATGTAGCAAATAAGTATTAAGAATCATTAACTAGAAATGATAAAATGGCTTTAAAAAACTTTATATTGATATTGATAGCAATATCTACTATATACGATATTAATACATCAGAGAACCGATTCTAGAAACTGAAATAAATATTAAATTTATTAATTAAAAATATTATTTGAAACCTTAGTAATTAATTATGTTTAAATTATGAACAATTTGTTGCCATTAAATAAAACAAAATAAAAATAAAATCTCGTTCTATTTTGGTTTTATTTAGTTTAATATAAAATTTTAATTGCTTAATTTCAATAACTTAATAAATAAATTTTTGTGCATTAAATTTTGCGTTTACTTTACTCTATAATCGATCTTTTTTTTTTATATATTAACATACTATACATTTAATTATATTTAATTATTTATTATAAATTTTTGATTTTCTTCTTGTTATTGGAATTTAATAAATCTTTATTTTTTGTTTATTCATAATAATTTATATTTTTTTTTGAATTAAAATAACTTTAGAAATTAATTTTAGAATATTAAAAAAAAGAATTTAAATTTTCAAATGTATTTATGTTATTATGTATTATATTTATATTTATATTATGTATATATTATGTATTATATTTATGTATTATATTTATGTTATAATAAATGATAAGAAAAAAATTTTGTTATTTTATAAAAAAGTTTTTATAAATTTTAATTTTTATTTAATTATAATTATTTTGTATAACTACTTTTATTAATATCTATTATATCTACTTTGGTATTGATTCAATAATTTTGTAACAATAACTGTTCTCAAATTTCAAACTTCTTAATTATTAATTTTTTAACTTATAATCTTTATCATTTGTATAATATATATATAATATATGAAATTGATATCAAATATAAATCAATGATTCTAGTAATTTTAA
>NW_006264181.1:99537-106418 GCF_000469605.1 Apis dorsata
TATAATTATATATATATATAAATCAAAATAATAAATTTCTCTATGAATATGTTTTGTTTGACAACATTATAACAATTGATGGTGACATTTCAATTAAACTAGTAGAGAATAGCATGAATTATAATTATAATAAAACGAATATATTCCAATAACAAATAGAAATGTATTGTAATAAAATATATAAATTTAAAAATGAAATAGGATCATGAATTTAAAAATGATAAAAATCTCGTTTAATCAGAAATATATTTATTAGTTTTGGATTTTCGTTAATAAGATTCAATTTTAATGAAATAATATATCGAATCGCGATTTTTATGATATGATTTATAATTATATTATTATCATTATGATTAATAAAATTTATATTATATTATTGAATTTTTTGAAGGATATAAAAATTAATTCTTTTTTTGAATTTTAAAATTAATTTTATAAATTGAATTTTAAATGAAATATTTTTTGAAATATTTTCTGCATGAATAACTTTTTATCTTCGTATGTTTAATTTTTAAAAATCACATTATAGAATAAATTAGAAGAAAATAGCATTCGTTTTTTCTGAATGATTTTTGGTTATTTTGTCACACTTTTTTTTTTCAATTAAATTAAATTCAATTCAATTAAATGCCGCAGTAATCTTTTTCATGTTTGATTTCTACATTTGAATTATGTAAAATTCTATATAAATTCACTGCAATATTAATTATTATTTAAATTTATTATTATTATATTTTATATTTATATTTATTTATATTTCAAAATTTATATAATTAACTTTTCAAAATAATTAAATTAGTTTTATATGTTCAATTATTTTACAATAATTGATTTTAATAAAGATTCTAAGTATTAAATTTATTGTTTGTGTTAGTTTAAATTATTTAATAGTATCATTTTAAATTTTTGATACATTTTTTCATACAAATTCATTCTTTTAAGAATAAGTAAGTAATTCTATTTCTTACACATTGTTTCTCTTTATTTTATCTAATGCAAATTTAAATCGATTATAATTTAATAAATCTTAATCGATATTTTTGTATATCAAATTTGCATTTATTTGCATTTGAGACACATAAAATCATCCTCTAAATGTATTTCATGAATATACTAATATCCTGTATATGCATATAATATGAATATGAATTATAATATTACTTGTATTATAATATATGAAAAAATGACAAAATATAGTAGGGAACAATCGTTAAATAATACATGAATAGAAGAATGAAATACAAATGAAAGAAAAAAAGAGAGAGAAAAACAAAAGAGTAAGAAGTATGAAGAAAAAAAAAAAAGACAAAAATATATGGATTATATGGAAAAATATATGGAAATATATGTGTGTAATAAAAAAAAGTAGAAATGGTTCTTTTGTTTTTAAAAAATTTTTTAAGACAAAGCCAATGATGAAAAAAAATTATGAATTCGAATGATTACAAAAGAACGATTCTTTATGATATTTTATAAAGAGATAGTAATTTCAAGTAACTTTACAAAAGTTTTGTTTCGATTAATAAAAAATAGTAATCAATCATAGATGTCTTGTGACAATATCGTAATTCATTGAATTTGAATAAATAATCGATTTGTCTTGTCAATTGAAGATACATTTTGCATATTAAGATAGAAGATTGAACAGAAAATAGAGTATAAAATATATAGTTTTATTTTCATCTTATTTTTCTTAATGCAAACTTAAATTGATTATAACTTAATAAATTAATCTCAATTTATTGGTATTTTTGTATAATTTTTGTATTATTTTTATCATTAGAAAAGTATCTCATGAATTTATTTAATGTTATTAATGTAAAAATATGTCATTTTTATTAAATATTTTTTATTTCATTTGAAATTTTATTTTTTTATTTTATTTGAAATTAATATTAATCTTTTATTTACCCTACATATATTATAAATTAATATATTAATTTATAATTATTATAAATAAATTAATTATTACAAATATATTAATTATAATTATAAAGTAATATATTATAAATTAATATATGATAATAACGCAAGATATCTGTAAATACAAATAGTCTTACATTCACAATCATTTCTCGATATCGATTCTTTTATCAAAGTTCTTATTTTTCTCATGGATGTCCATTTTCAATCAGTTTACAAAGTTTTATAAATAAAATATTCCTTTTTAAATTTCTTCTTTCTATTCCTTTTTCAATGTTTCTCAATTCGTTCTCTCAAACGATTCAATGCAATCAAGAATTTTTCTTCGGTCGATTATCATTTTTCATTTTTGTGTCAATTGCAGGGTTGTTCGTTGATAAAAAGTGTTCTCTTCTTTCTGATGACCTGAAGTGCGATCATTTGCATATAAATTCCTCTCGCGAAACAGCGAAGAGACCAAATAAACTCGTGCTCGAAATTGCGATACCAGCCAGGACTAAGCGAGGGTATTCGAGTCAATTTATTGAAATACAGTTGCTTTGAAGGCTGCTGAGATCTCGGCGGCCATCATTTATCGTTTCTTTGATGAATTTTAAAGATATTGAATTTGATTATATCGAATCAGGTTATAAGGAATTTTTAAATTATATTATTTTAAAAATTTTTTGAAATTATTTAATAAAAAATTTATTTTTTAAATGACACAAATATTTCATACGAAAGCTAAATAAATGTAATTGCCATTAAATAATTCATTTCATAAGATAAATTACTTGCAATTTACTATTATTATTTATTATTTTATTTCGATGAAAAAATAACTAGTTTCTTAATGCAGCATTAAATGTTTATATTTTATTATTATTTCTGACTAACATTATTACACGTTTATTACGATTATTACTACATAAATTGCTCAATACTTCGAAAATTATTTTAGAAATGAGTTTTCCATTAACCTCCTTATTACAAAGACAAGATATTTTACGCAGTAAGACATCGTTTATGAGATGTTATAAATAAGATATCTCATCAAACAATCGTTTGTAAAATGCTATGAAGGATACATCTTGCATATTTTTTCACTAGAACGCGGGATATTTCATCCAATGATTGAATTAATAAGGCACACACGAGATATCTTGTTTATAGTTTTTTATAAATAATATTGCTGTCTCAATTATTATTTGAAATAAATTTCACTTAAATTTGTTGTGAATAATACTTGTAATAATACTATCGTGACTTATTGTTAAACATTAAATGAAATAGTATTTTCTTAAGAAAATATTTCAGTTTTCTAATACATGTTTTAATTCTTTTCTTGGATCTATTTCTTTTTTTTTTTATTTAAATTAAAATATATGTTTTGATTTTATTAAAATATTTCTAAATGTTTTTTTACATTATTTGATCAAAGAATTTAATAAATAAATAAAATTTAATAAATATTTAAAATATATTTTATAAAATTGTAAATGTCGAATAAATAAAGAAATTATTTATTTTAATCTAAAAACTTATTTTTTAGAATATTGAATATTTTTTTAGACTTTATTCAAATATTCTTAAAATTGAAAAAATATAAATATTTAAAAATGTAAATTTCATAAAATTGAAAAAAAATATAATTTAATTATTTTAAATATAAGATATATTTAAAAATTTTGAAATTTTTTAAAATTGAAAAAGTTTCTCGAATTTTAAAATTTTATGCTACTTGAATTTTTGAAAAATAGGGAAATCATAATTAACATAAATAATTTAATTTTTAAATTTTAAACTTATTTTGATTATTGATTCATTTGTTTAATGAATTCGTTAGTATATTATAATATTATATGAAGAAAAAGTAAAAATAAAAAGAAATCGTTCGCGATAAATGGTATGCGTATTTTGAGAAATCTTCCACATGAAAAATCTCCCATTATTTTTGATCACTGGTCATTACACTAAACAAAAATCTTTCTAGAATGATGCTGTCTAAAATAATGTTGTTTTTGAGAAAATTATATTTGAACTTGTATATAATTTAAGATATCTCAATCTAGCAGGAATGCAACATAATCCCAAAGCAAACGGTAACATATTCCAGACAGCTCACATTATCATTCTATGAGCGAGAAGATTTATGATATACGATATGATATATGATAAATTCTTGATTAACATCGGATCTTTATGTTATATTAATTTAATTCGAGGAATTTCCTCAAATTTGGAAATTTCGCAAGTAAAGAGACTGACTACGATCTTATTAACTATTTTCGAACTCCATTGAAAATTCGCGTTCCTTTCCATTAAAATCCAAAATGGGATGAAGAATTCCCCGTGGAAGAAAGAATTTCTAAGGGCACGATTCTTCATCAAAAATTAAGAAAAATTATATTTAATTAACATTTCGTTATGAACATGTCCATTACTTTAACGGCTGGATACGACAAATAAATAATTTTCTTATAACTACAACTTTGTGTTCTGACCGTTAGACACGATAACTTGACATTGTGAGAGACCGGATCTCATATAAACAGGCATACCGCATTATAATACACTCCATTTATCGTTAAGAAAATATACCATTTGTACGATAACATCGAAGAGCATTCTATGAATATATATCAAATTAA
Source organism: Apis dorsata (assembly GCF_000469605.1). Taxonomy (NCBI): domain Eukaryota; kingdom Metazoa; phylum Arthropoda; class Insecta; order Hymenoptera; family Apidae; genus Apis; species Apis dorsata. The sequence continues at coordinate 104,091 of NW_006264181.1, forward strand.
GCTTCCATCCACTATAAACACTATATATATATATAAGCCTAAAACAAAAGTGACAGTACACAAAACATAATTAGATAATACGTGCGATTATTTATGCGATGCATTGTAATAAAAAATTATTTTATCTAAAAGTAAGTATTTTTTTATTTATTTTCAATGATAGCTTTAATTCTGAGTAATCATGTAGCTTGAAGTATTATAAATTGCTTTCTGAGAAACTAATCAAAATAATTTTAATTTCATTGATTACTTTACTTTTTTTTAAATTTTATAACAAGGGATCAATTTTTTGTACAAATTTTTTTAGATTATTAAAGAAAAAATATTCAGCTAACTATATATTAAATTATTCTAAGTATATTATTTCAATAGAAAATAATAATTTTAAAAAAATAATTTTACTTACCTATATATTTTTAATCATTAATTAATTATTATTTGTATTTTATTTGAAGCAAGTTTCTAATTCTTTTGTTAATAAATTTTTTCTTTTTAATAAAAAACTTATTATAGTTATTAGTATTAATTTCTTGTTTTGTATTTTCAAAGATTTTATTATTTAAAAAAATTTTATAGTGAAAAGAAAAAAAATATGATGGATTTAATATTAGTTACAATTGATTAATTGTTGTTCTTGCTTTATATAACTAAATATTATCAAATTTCTTTACTCTTATAGAAAAAAAATTTCTTTATAATTTTCTAATTAGTAAAATAAAAACAAATTATTTATTTCATTTTTCCATTATTCGCATGAGAATTTCATTTTATTTCAAAAATTTACAAAGTGATTCTTTGTAATTGCAATTGGATTTTTTGTAATTGCAATGATTTTAAATTTCTGTATATCTCCTATGTATCTGACATTTTGATATGATTAAAATTTTTGAATTTTAATTTCAATGGTATGCATTCATGAAAAGATTGAGAATTGATAACTTAAAAAATAACGTTGTTATTGTTAATGTTAACAATAATTATAAATTTAAATTTAAAAAATTTCATAATATATTAAGATTTGATAAAATAGAAAGAAGAAGAAAAAAGAATTTTGATCCATTTTTAGAAGAAAGAAAATGTTTTTCCTTTTATATTACCGAAATATGAAATCATTATACATATTTTATATTATCATCGTTCAAAAATCGTCAGTAATTATTTATATATTCTCATATATTTTATTATTTATATTATATGCAAATATATAAGAAAAATAATAATTTTTTTAAATAAATTTCTAATTAATTCATCTAGAATTTTTTTAATTATTGTATATATATTTTTTGTATTAAAATATTTGCTTTAAATTTAAGTACTTTAAATACATCTCTTTCCGCTTTTTAATTTTTTTTCCAGATTTTACTATATATTTATTTAAGTCGATATTTTGTTAAAAGCGCTGAATTCATATTTAAATAAACACGTTGCTTTCTAAAATTCATTGAAATTACCTTTAAATTAATTGTTTTAAATTAGTTAATACTATTAAAATTATTTATTTCATTTCTTAAAATTACAAATTACAAATTACAAATTACAAATTAAATATATAAATATTATTTTAGTTGATTTATTTTAATGAAAGTTGAAATTTATATTTTAATTATATTTTAATTTGTTAACTAATTATTTCTTAATCAGAAACTTTTTTAAATATACAATTAGACAATAAGATAAAAATATACAATAGACAATTAGATAAATAATTGACTTCATTTTAGTCATATTTCATTTATATCATTTTTCATTTTTATACATAAATAGATAATTAATGTGATATAAATAAATAATTAATAATGACGCGTTAAAAACAGATAATTATTTAATAAACGATTATTTGAATTAAATTTAAAATTTTGACAATTCACATTAATAAATATAATTCATCATTTATCTATTAAAAGATCATATTATTTATTATTAATCATTTTATTTCGAAGAAAGATTTCATCCTCTAAAATTATAATTATATATATAAAAATTTATCAAATTTTTAGATATTATAATTACATGTAATAATTAATATATATATATAATTAATATCAATATATATATAATTAATATAATAATATATATAATCAATTTTAATAAATACAGAAAAAAGAAATATAACTTTTGTTATATCCAATATTTTTGGTATTTCATAAGAAAAAAAATTTCATATTTTTATTAAAAAAAAAACACTCTAGAAATATAACAAAAAAAAATACACAAATTATATCATACAAAAAACTTTTTATATTTTCAATTTTCCTTTAATAGAACTATTTTATTTAATTCATATTTGTTTTGAACACACTTTATTTTATTCTTCATAAAAATCCAATA
>NW_006264181.1:106719-109864 GCF_000469605.1 Apis dorsata
AAATAATCAAATGATATTAATTTGAGAATACTTTTTTTTGCATTACGATTTTTATAAAAATTTATAAAAAATTTGTTATTAATTGTTCTTTTATATTTTTTTTTATATTATTAAAATTTAAAAAATATTAATTAAGACATAAAAGAAAATTTTTATTGGATTTCGACAATAATTATTATTTTATTTATCTATTTCTAATTTTTTATAATAATAAAAAATTAATATTTTATAATTATTAATATTAATATTTTATAGCAGTTGTTATTTTTAATACCGCAATTTAATTAATACAATGAAATCTTTATTTTATTAATCTCTTCATTTTATATACAAACATAAGACAACTATAATAAAAATAAGTAAATTACTTAGTAAAATAAATTTCGAATAACATTCTCAATAATTATTTTGCATATTTTAAAAAAAAAAAGACTAATGCTTTGCAATGATATTTATTCGTAACAAATATTTATATAGACAAATAAAAACTTCATCCCAAAAATATTCTTCTTTAAATTAAATTATTATTAAATTATAATCACATATTTAAATTCATTAAATTAAATTCATTAAATACTTCACGTTTCCTTTCAAAATTTTAAGAAAATTAAGAATTAATTGTTCAATAATTGAAATGGAAAACATAGTAAACTCTTTACCTAACCTATTCTTCGTTCAATTGATTCTGCCATATGTATTTATATCACATGTGCGTATTTTAAATTCTTTCTGCACTTTTTCTTCACTTTTCACTCCCTCATATAAAATTTCCGTGAATAAAATTCTTCGTAAATCAAGTTTCTTCATCATCTTCCTCATTTAAGAAAATTACAATCGAAGGTTATTATTATAATTCTATACGATATATATGTCTCATTAAATGAAAATCACTCAAGACATTCGCTGTGGTAAATCATGGAAAGACAAAGATCATAGCGTTTTTCGAGAGGAACGCAAATAGACGATACATTCGGAACGAAAGTCGCGCGAGGACTGCGGCTAGGACCGGTTGGTTCATTTTGCGCATCCTCGCGGCCTACGACACCCTCTCTGTGACCTGAAACGTGGATTAGATATTATCAAAATATAGGGGAAAGGATGTCGTCAAATCACTCGAAATGGATTGATTTTAATTAAAATTTCTTTACGTTTTTATTATACTTAAGATTTTTGCAAATATAGAAGAAAGAGTATTATCATTCGAAACAGATTAATTTTGATTAACATTTTTTTATTTTCGTTTTTTGTCATTATAAACTTAGGATTTTTGCAAATTAAAAAGAATACTGTCAAATCAATCGAAACGAATTAATTTTTATGATTACAAATTTGATTGTAAACATAAAATTTTTACAAACTATAAAAGAAAGCATACTGTCATTGAATTACTTCGAAAGTGAGTTTGATTAAAGTTTTTTTATTTTGTTCTTGTAATTATAATTAGGATTTTTATAAGTACAGAAAAAAGAATATTATCGTTGAATTATTTGAAACAGATTGATTTTCGTTTTTAATTATAAATTTGATTGTAAACTTAGAATATTTATAAACAAAGAAAAAGTACATCATCGAATCACTCGAAACAGATTAGTTTTGATTAAAATTTTATAATTACAAGTTTGATTATAAATTTAAGATTTTTGCAAAATGTAGATCATACTATCTTTGAATCATTCGAAACGAATTGCTTTTGATTAAAATTTGTTTAGTTTCATTTTTGTAATTACAAGGTTGATTATAAACTTACAATGATTCAAAAAAAGACAATAAAAAAAAAGTAATTTTTTAAAAATTGTACTTAATTATTTTGAGAAATCAGAGATTAATTTATTAAATAAAATGTAAAAAAATCTCGAAAAATTTGCAATTTGTTTGTGAAATTGCGAAAAAAATAACGAATATTATTTTTTATCCAAATTTTTATTTGAAAATTTTATTAAAATCGAATAATGAAAAAACAAACAACAAACGTCGAAAGATGTAAAAATCTTTTTATGAAAAAGATTTTAAACGAAAATAAAAAATTTTATTATCTTTGTAATGTAATAAATTGTAATTCATAATAATGTTAATTATTTTCAATGAAATTTTCAGTTTATATGTATATAATTGGCTTCTATAAAATAAAATGTATATGTAATATAATATTTTTAAAATTTTAAAAGCTAAAATATAAAAGTTAAAATAAAAAAATTGAAAAAAATAACATTCGCTATTTTTTTAGGATTTTTAAATTTTCAAAATTTTTTCAAAATTTTTCTTACACTTCATTTAATAAATTAATATTTAATTTATTAAAACAATTTAAAACATTGAGTTCATTAATTTTAAAAATGTTATATCTTATGTTTTAAAGAATATGCTAATACTTTTTGAATCCAAATCCAGTAGATTTTTAAGATATACAGAATGGAAATTCAAATTAAAATATTTCATTAATGTTTTTTTATGAAAAAAATTTAGAATAAAATGTATTTGCAAAAACAGAAATTTATAAAAAAATATTTATTAAAAAAAGACCTAGACACGTAAATATTGAAAAAATTAGTGTTATATTAATGAACCATAGAAAAAATTATCTAAAAAAGAAATTGGTAAGTAAGAATATAGAAAAAAGATACTATAAGTAGTATACTGGTACTATAAGTAGAATAAAAATTTCTGAAAAGATGATTCGACACTATGAATAAGACAGTATGAATGAGATAAAATAAAAATATGGATAGATTTTGATATAGTGTTGATAATTTTATGATGACTATCTTTATAAAGCATCTTTATAAAGCACTATTTTATATAAAGCATTCTCTATTTTATATAGCAATCATTAATAATTATTTTTATTTTTTTTAATGACCATATATTTTTATATTATTTTTATGTATATAATGAAAAATTATATAATGAAATTATATAATGAAAAATTTCTGAATATTTATTAAAGTGAAATTTATTTTAATATTTTTTGTAATTTTATTATATTAATTAAGATTTGAAATATTTAATTGTATTTGATTATGATATAATAAATGAAAGAAAAATGACAGAAATTGATAGAAATATTTAATCGAAATATTTAATTTTATTATTAGAATTTTTTAAAGATTTTATAAATAAATTATATATATATAATTATATATAAATA
>NW_006264182.1:405-744 GCF_000469605.1 Apis dorsata
TTATTTATTTTTTCATTATATTAGCTGTATAACATGAAAATAATATAGATAAATGAACACAGTATGAAGTTTGTTTATATAATTATATAATTAAGGCAAAGTTGATTTTTTTTTTCTATATTGTATTATTATCAACAACAAGAAATGATATATTTCTTAACATATTTTCTATTAAAACGCATATTTGAGGATAAACATATTAAAATGATTATTTATAGATCTTTTTATTTCAATTCGTCGTTTATGATTATTATAATTTCATGTTATAAAAAATTAATAACAAGTTATTTGAAATTATTAATTATATTTGACGAGAAGATTAATTTAAAAATATTATAT
>NW_006264183.1:0-10213 GCF_000469605.1 Apis dorsata
GACGACGACGACGACGACGACAACGACAATGATGATAAAATAATAATAATAATAAAATAATAATAATAATAATAAAAGTAAAAACAAAAATAAACGGAGGATTTTAAAAAAAAGAGAAAAAAGACTTAGTAAATAACACTTAGTCCGTTTGCACAGCGTCAATGATTGCCGAACAATGGTTCGTGAGTTTTGTAGTTAACGAATAACCATCAGTTCCATAAGACTTTTTAAAAAATATGCGCGCACGGTATACTAAATGAAAGGGCACGAGCATACCTTAACTTTCAGTCATTTTTTGGCGAAAAATAAGCACATGTTCCAACGAATTGCCGAAAAATGATTATTATTAAGATATCTTACAATTATTTTCATTAATGATGGCTATCGCGTATCAAATTTTTTTCGGCAAATTTATTGTTACCGCGACTCAGGTACATTACATACATAATAACCCTTATTGGGCGGTTGCTGGATCATTTCCAATGATTATTTTATAATAATAAGGTAAAGAATGATAAAAAAGATAAATGGTATAGAATTTGATATTTTAAAGAAAAATGACATGTTGTGAAGTATATTTGATTTTGTAATTTTCATTATTTTGCGTTATTTTCTTCTCTTATATGATTTTTATTTTTATTTTAATAATCTTGAAAAATATGAAAAAAAAACAGGAAACATATTTATTTATTTTATTTAATAAAAACAATAATAAAAAATAATGATAAGCAGAAATGAATATAATAACTGTTAAAATTGTTTTATATATTTAATATATATATATATATATATAATAAAAGAAAGTAATTTTCATAAAAATAGAATTGACCCAGCTCCGGCCGTTTTCATGTTAAAGGGTTAAGGCCCATTCATTTTGTATAACAGTTTTAAATCGTTTAAAGAAATAATTTTCTCATATTTGTGCCTAGCTCTCAATCGATTTACTTTTGTTATTTTCTCAGATAAACAGTTATATATTGTTTTTCTCTTCATATCATTCATCTTTTTTTCGTTTCTTTTCTTTTTTTTGTTTTAAATTCGGGCGCAACTCCGTAATAGCTATTTGCGCGTGTCTAATATTTTAAACGCATATGTACAGAATCATATATAAAAAACAATGGTACACATGACTACAAGTACAATAGACGACGATGTAATAATTATACAAGGACTCGAAAAAAGTAAATAACCTCTCAGAATAATAAACTGTATACGAGTGCTGTTTTGGTATTTTTCTTTGTGTTGTGGATTTTCTTTAATTTTCGTACTTTTCACTTTCGAAATCGTTATTATTAATCGCACGATAGAAATAGATGCATGCGGCATCCGAATATTAACGTTTAAAATTCAATAGATAATACAGATATACATACATATACACATACACGATTAGCAGCTAATTCCTCTGATTTGTTTTTATAGATAAACTATAATTGTGTTCGTTTTTAACGGTCGCTAAGAGTACGGTGAAAAAATGGTACTTGAAGATCACACAGTTCTTTTTATTAATATCATCAATATCCCCCTTTTTTTACTACACGATATATGAATGCTTGATGTATATGTTTAATGTGTATTTAACTGATACCATCAAATGTACCACTAGATTAACCGTACTCTTTTCGACATATATTCATTTAATATTTGTACAAAAGCGTCCGATTGGTTTTGGTACTAAAAATAACCTCGGATCGCTATTCATCTTATTTGTGAGTGCATCTTTGTATTATCTGTGCAACTCGATTGCAAACAATCTTCCATGAAGTTAATATTTATTTTTTCATTTACTTATTCTTTCTTACACTGCATGTTCTTGGCGCTCGCTTTGATATATATTTCCCATAAAATTGGAAAAATATTTGTTAACATGTTTCTACTTACATATATTTGGAATTTCGTTATGCTTTCCTGTGGAACATCGTGAGATCAATCCTTTTTCTTGTTTAGCCTCTCTTTCATTTCTTGTTTGATACGATGATCAGCTCTCATTGATAGTAACGTATTTTTTTAATTGTTTTTCCATGATATCAACAAGTATATGACACATCGAAGGTCCATTTTGATGAGGCCTTCTTCTTCGTATCGTCTTATAATGTTTTATTCTTAATATCTATCAAGAATATTATTATACTCGTATATAATATTTTTTTCCATTAATATATTCATTGATGAGAGGAACGATCATTAAATGTTACATTTTTCTTATTTTGATCGTTATGAAACCACCACTATTAACCATAAACTAACTGCCTCACGAGGAGTTTTCCATGGAAAAACCAACGAAAACTGTTTCAATCTATTTCGGTAAATAAAAATAGGCATGATTCATACTTAATTTAGATATCGCATTACGGAATCAAGAAAGACGTTCTTAACTATGGCTTGTCGCGTTCTCATGAGAATTAATAAAATCATTATAAAGGAGAACTTATGTGCGTTTTTACCCTGGCTATTTATATATTGGAACTGTGTGATCCTTACCTGACAGGTAATATTGCATCCATCAATTACTGACTTTAAACTACGAATTTATACATGTCCACCATTTGATGTTACATCCGTAGTTCTCGTAAAAACAATTCTTATAGAAAAATAAAGGATATAACTTTATAACTTTACTTCTGAGAATGTAGCTCGCCCAGAAATTGTTGATGATGTTGATCGGTAGCGTACGATATCGGGGAGTAATCTTTTCTTGGTATAAATTAGAATTTACTTTTGGTCGCGAAGGACCAATGGCATGATAACTTCCCTGCTATCACCATCAAGAGGATTTTTAACAACTGTAGGTAAATCTGCATCACTTAATGGTTCCCATTGGCTTCCCATTATTTCTTTTATTTCCTATATGATTAAAAATAATTTTAATGTTTTATAAAATAATTAAAGTTATAATAAAACATTTTAAATTCTAGTTATAATTTTATTGAAATTAAAACTATGTTCACAATATTAAAAGTAGAAACTTACATGTGTGATAGTTTCAGCCTTATACCAAGATTCAATGCCAGATGTAATAAATCTTTGTGCAAATACTAATGACTTAAGCGAATGTCCCCGAAGACGTGCAATAGCTAATAAGTTTTCCTGATGATATTTGTGGCCTAATAATACAATTTCCACAAGCTTAGTACATTTCCATGCAACTAATACTAATGGATCAGGGCTGCAGTAAAATATTAAAATCCATTTATTAATAAGAAAATTAAAAGATAAAAATTTAATAAAAGAACATACCTATGAGGATAACTTGGATCATATGTTGCTGGCATATTTCTTGTTGTAGGTTGCACTGAATCAATTAATATTAAAGATTTTAAAGTACGTGAATACCATCTGGATAGCCGATGCAATGCTCTGATATTAACAGTTTCACAAAATAATACTTTCAAATGTGTAAGAGGCATGGAAGGACGAAGTATATTTGTATCTAATTTCTCAATTCCAACATAAGAGTGTATAAGATTTAATCGCAACTCGCATTTTGGACTAAAAATAAAAAACATAATAAATTATTTTCTAGTATATAGAAAATATGTAGAATTTAATGATAAAGAATATAAATACAAAAATATTTAAGTTTATTTATTAAATTGCGATTAAATAAATATGTTCAATAAATATTCAATAAAGCAAAAAAGCAATAAAGAAAAAATCAAAATAAAATGAATAAAGCTGTCACTTCATCTCTATTCTCATTTCATTTAATACAAAGTTAAAATTTTTATAAATTTAATAAATAAGTTTCAATCAACCTTTTTACATATCAATTTTTAAGTTTGTTTGGCTTTTAGAACTAAAAAATCTCCAAAGATATTCCAAGAATATTTTAACACCATATATATTTTATTAAAATAATAATAGTTAATAATATCATAACTTACTTTTTTTGAACAAAAACTTGCCAACTACTATCAGTTGGTCCCGTATACTGATAATGCCAACCATGCACGTGAATTACAAGTCTTTCCATTGTACCGCTATTCAATGCCTTTAGTAAAGAATCACTTAGGAACTCATAATCCAATGTTAAAATAGATAATCTAGCGAATGAATTGAACATATGTCCATAACCAGAATTCAAAGCATTGTAATCATCAGGATCATCTTTAACAGATGCCAAACTAAGAGTTGTTAAGTGCTTTGCTTGGCAGTTACGTAAATGTACCAGAATTAGTCTGGCATTTCCTGTTAAATCTTCTATGCATCCCAAACTCAAAGCTTCTAAATGATCAGATCTTTTTATAATGTTTATAAGAGAAGATACCAATTCTTTAGTGCATTTTGTACTATCTTCGCATTCAAAGGTACTATTGCTAGGTTTCAAAAACAATTTACGAAGTTGTCTATTATGTTTTAGTTTTCTCAAGAGGGCTAATGTTTCTTTTGCACAATAATTTGATATATCACAGATGATTGTAACTTCTTGCACACTAAGTTCAAAATTGTCTGCCAAATATCTACAAGAAAATAATATTAAAATAAATATTATCAATGCTTAATATATGCTATGTATGAAAAATTTTATAAATACCGAGACCATGATGCACTTTCTTCATCTTTCAAAACAAATGTGATCTTTTTCCAAAAATGAGGATGAAACAGAGCATATCTCCAATTTTTGCAGACCTATGCAAATTCAAAAATTAAATTATTTCTGCAAAGGTAATTTTTATGCATTTAAGTCATTCTTTCTATCATTGTAATTATAAAGATGAATATTCAAAATGTAAACAAACAATATAGAAATATAATAAAAATAGTAATTGAGATTAATACTCAAAGTAAAGCTTTAAGCAAAACATAGAAAAATATGAATCTCGACACAGAAATTTAATTACCCACTGTGTCAGGTCAAAAGTTCACATTTCAAGGGCAAAAAAAATTCAAAATACCTGAGATACTCGTAACCGGCAGTTGTGAGATAAATATGAGTATATTTCCTGTAGGATAATGCTGGGCAGATTATTCCAGCACAGATTATTGTCCTCTTGCGCCATTTCTGTCGTACGATTTGCACCTTTGTAGGACGAACAGCTGTTTGCCTTTACTGAAGACAGCTGCCCCTCGCACTTTTTTGACACTGCCTTCTCTGTCGCGTCACTCTCTATCGGGTTTTTTAACTGTTCCAAATATACAACATCTCCATTTTCAGCGCGTATCATGTTTAATCTGTGTTTGGAGATCTGTATCCTGCACTTTCCTGGCAAATCCTTTCGAATTGGCCACCCGTTTCCTCGAGGTGAGCCCCCTCCACGAATCAAAATAAGAACCTGACGTGTATTGTGCTCTACTCGTAACTTCCAACCACTCCAACTGCCGTTCTCCTATGTATGCTTGTACGCATGGTACGCGTCAAATTCTTCTTTCTCATTAGCTAACAACTACGCATGTCAATTGTGCTTATAATATTTAATATTATATATAAAGTCATTGTATATTAAAGATAAGTATTTGAAGATATATAAATTATATAAATTTTAGGTTTTAATTATACAAATTGTTAATTAATTAAATAAAAAATATTATTTATAAATTGAATAAATACAAATATCTCATATTAAAGTTGTCTGTTATTTTGTCATTTTGACAATTGTTATAATTTTTATTATACTACATTATACTAATGTAGACAGTGTATGTAAGATATGAAAATAAATGTTACTACATACAAATAATAAATATAATTAATATGATAAATCATAATTTCATAAAACTTTTAGAAAAAATTTAAAATATAAAAATAATTTTATACTGCAGATTTATCATATATTTTAATTTATAATAAAAGATAGCACTAGCTAAATTAGTTTAATATAGAGAATAAAGAAATTTTCAAGTTTTATAAAAATTTTTTTAGAATTTCTTTTACAAACAGAAAATAACTTTATATACATATATATAAAAAAAATATAGTATTGTATATATAATAGTATTATGATATTTTGTAATTATATTTAATCATTATGCATAAATATATTTTCAATGTTTTTAAATTTTATATATATATATATATATATATATATGTTTTATATTTGTATGAGTGTACCGCAAACAAGAATTGAAGTAATAACGAGTTGAAACGTTAGTGTTATAAGCCGGGTCAACATGGAACCCGTGATTAAATGTCAATGTATAGTGCTTCGCTGTTTTCCTTCCTAGAAGTTTTTACAAATGACACAGAATAATGAAGCGCTCGAAGATCCAGATGATAAAAGTTTTTATATTTCTGTTGATCTTCCAACTAAAACAGAGCGCAGTATGCAATGAAAGTTTTAGGATAGGCAGGGATATACCTGATCCAACGGAAAACAAAAATGTTGAAACAGTAAAAAAAGATAACGCACATAATTCTTTAGATGGAGAAAAATACCAACAAAATGCAGTATTATCTGGTGGCACAACGATACTAGAGAATAATAGAACGGTTGATAATATAACCTCAAAACAAACAGATGATAATAAAACTGCACATACCACAGAAACGCGAAAAGAGGTTGGTATTTGAAATTTGATTAAAAAAAGAATAAGATTTCTTTGGAGTGATATTTTTTTAGTTTCTATTATTCTTTTTTAAATTTGCAGTATATCTAACCAAAATGGGTTTGATTTCATATACCTAGACATTAACAATTATTACAAAAGCTCTACTATATCATTAATAATGTGAATTTTCAACAGCATGTGGGTGAAGGACATGCAACTTCTTTAAATGCTGGAGCTCTGAAGCGTGGTTTTTATGTGTTTGTGGGGCTAAGTGTTCTTGTCTTGGCCTATATCGTGTTCCGTAGCTTTAGGTACTTAGCATTTATATTAAATTTTATTTATTTAACCATAGATGTTTTAAAGTTAATCATACATGTTTTGAAGTTAATCATACATGTTTTAAAGTTAGTATTAGCATTTTTAAATTAAAATAAAAATTTAATTTTTGATTAAATTAAATTTTTTTTTATATATTATAAATTTTTCTTATATATAGGTTAAATAAAACACGTGCCCAAATGGTCAGAAAATATGGTGTTCTCGCACATAGACAAGATGTTGAGATGCGACCATTACCATTGGATGAAGAGGATGATGAAGATACTACTGTTTTTGATGCTAGTAATGTTTTAACAAATAATGTTCAACATCAAAATTTATGAAAATAAATAACATAAGATATATTAATTATATTGTCACAAATTTTAAGTTATATAAAAATTATAAATATTTTTTCAAAATATGGTGGTATTTAAAAATCAAAATAAACATCATAACTTTTGTTATATATCACACAAAATTGTTTGCTTGATTTGTGAAATTTTAACAATCAAATATGCAAAATATTTAAAGGTATGTTTGTCTTTAAAAATTATATTTCTGGTAATATTATATATTTTATTATATGAATGGAAATGAAAATGAAGTGATCTTATGAAATTTTTTTGATTTCTTAATTTAAGTAAGTGATAAGAAAAAAATTTTAAGTACCCATTAAACAAATGAATAATGGGTATTCTACTATCTATATCTACTCTTATACAAATTATATTTTACTTAAACTGTGTTGTTATAATTGAAATTATACAAATACAGATTGTCTCTATTTTATTTAATACTACATTTAATAAATGTTATGTATAAAATGCATTTATTTTTTTATAATTATAAAAATCCGTTTTGAACACCATGTACAATAACAGAAGCTAATCTGAGCCTTCCATCTTTCGATTTAATATTAGACAATGTCCATATATTAGCTATATCTATATCTTCTTCATGTGTATTATTATTTGGAACATCTAATTCAAATGCTTCTGATGGATCCAATAGACTCATTGGGATTAGTTCCATTGCATATATTATACCAAATATAAATTTTTTTTTTACCTGTAATTGTTTGATTTAAATAATATTACTAAATAATTATGATAAGTTATGATTATTAAAAATTTAATGTATGATAATTTGATTCTATTTACCTCTTTCATAAATGTATCCCATGAATATAATTTTTCAGGATTTGAACCAAGCAAATGAATGGCATTAGCCAATTCATCATAATAAAATTTTAATAATATATTGAAATTTTCATACCAAATAGATCTTTCAGTGCAAACATAAATAAAAGGTGAAACATCTAAAACTGGACTAGTACATCTTGCTAATTGAAAATCAAGCATTATAACTTTCCTTTCAGTTGTTATATTAATCATATAATTTGGAATCCATGAATCACCTTGAGTAATAACAGATGTTGAATGATATTTACGATTGCATAAATCGATTCCTTTTTGATATAAATCATTGGGTTTATAAGAATTGAATTTTTCTTCTGCTTGACTACCAGGATATTCCATAGCCAAAGCATTTTTACTAATATCTATCAGTCGTTTCTGGAAATAGATAAAATTAATAAATTAACATTTTATAATGCAATATATAATATTTAATATCTAAATTGATAATTTTTATTACTCTTACATGAAAATTTTTATACCAATTCCAATGTTTATAACTAAAGTATGTTTCATTTACATGCTCTATAATTTGCATAAATGTCTCTTTTTTTTGATCTTTTAATGCAAAGGAAATTGCATGAAATTTTGCTAAAGCTTTTAAAATTATCATGCATAGATCTTTATCAAAATAACCTCGTCGATCTATTGTTTTATATCCTGAAGCACTAATATCTTCCAATGCTATGTAATCATTGTCACCATCACTAAGAGAAGAATAATGACGTGGAATACACAATAATTGAAGTTGATTTTTTTCTTTCAAAAACTCTTCAAATTTTGGAACTATCTAGAAACTCTATGAAATTAAAAAAAGAAAAAGCTTATATATTAAATTGTAATTATAATGAAACAATTTTTTACCTTTGTATAAAATGCAATTTCATTGCGAAAAAATTCTGGACTTCTATATGCATTTCTTCTACTTATACTTGTTGGTAAAGATTTGACCACCAAATTAACTTCTACTTCCTTTCCATCAATAGCACTAGTTACTTTAAGTTTATTAATAATTGATAAATAATTGTCTCCTTTCAAATTGTGTGAAAAAAAATCCCAACTTAATATATTTATTTCTTTTCCATTATATATAATATGCAATATATTTTTTAATGTTTCTTCAGTAAAATAAGTACTTATTTCCTTTAATTTTGCATAATTCTTATTGATATTTGCCATAATTTTTTAATTACTAGAAAAAATAATTTTGTGTAATTCTCTTATATAAATAAGCTGTTTAATATCACAATCCATAAAATTATACAATTATTTATCAAGATTTTATTTATCAACATATTTACCTGTTATCTGAAATTGATCTTGCAATATCTTATCACAAATATATTTATATTTTTTATTATTAATTTTTATAATTCTTTATTGCATTATAATATAAAATATAATTATAATTTTAAAATCCTATTTGTAAAATAATATATAGTATGATATATCATATATTCTCTGAAACTTTCTCTGAGTAAAAAGCTACTAATAGTAATAAAAATTTTACTAGAAATTATTAATTATGAACAATTAATAAAATTTAAATCTCTTAAAATAAATGTAAATAATATATTTACATTATATGATAATTCCATCTTGATATTAAAAATTAATAAATTAAGAAATATATATAATTTTTTTTTATTAAATATTTTTTATATGCTCTTATATATATGAGTATATATTCAGATTAGAAAAATTATAAGTTAAAAATTATTTCTTAAAAAAATATATATTGCAAAAATTTTGTAAAATAATAAAAATAATAAAAATGATTAAATATTTTTTTAATAAGTATTAATACGTAATAATTTATTAAATTTAATTTATAGTTTTTGCTAGCTTCTATAATTTGCACAATTCTATATTAATATTTACTCACAAGATATATAATTTATAATACGATGATTTATAAGTTACAATACAAAAATAATTTATATAATTTTATATTTTGAAAACCAATTTTACCGCCTTTTCGTTTTGAAAATATGAATTTATCTTACAAATACAATTTATAAATAATGATTAGTGTGAAAATAGGAATAATATCTTAAAATTTCTATCTGGTTAATTGTTATTTAAAGTACTCAACACATATTATATATATAATGTAATATTGCATATAATATTATATTATATATAATATATATAATATATTAAAAAAAAAGAAAAAAAATATAAATATATGCATTTTTATATTATATTTT
>NW_006264183.1:10599-19148 GCF_000469605.1 Apis dorsata
TGCAATATTACCAAAACTTTGTAACTTTATAGATAAATCTTGTACTATTATATTTATTTTATTAACTTATCTTAATATTTTTCTTAAATAAATGTAAATAATTTAAATAAATTTATATTATTATATATTATATATATATAATTTAAAATTTTGTAAAATAATTTTATGAAAATCTTAAGTATGGTATCACTGAATAATGAATAAAATTAAATATATTTAAGTCATGATATAGTATATTTATATATTGATAGAATTTTACATTTTATGTTGCAATTTCATTTATTATATTATAGAAATTCATTTTATAATTTAATTCGTCCTTATTGTAATAATATTGATAGCATATTAGTCATTTTGTCAAATGACTAATGCAAATTTATGCATCTTTGATTTAAAATAAATTTTTTTTAATAAGTCATATTATATATCAAATAATCCATAATAAATATTTTACTATATAAAAAATATAATGTGATTCAACAATTAAATTGTATTTGATGATATTATCATATTGGATTATAAAATAAATTATTTTTAAAAAATTGCTTAAGTTACATATTTTGGGATATGGCGCATGCGTCTACGAAACTTATTGGATAATTGTAGAGGACGTATGTGAGTAGTCTACCGGAGTGCGAAAAGGAAGGATCGACAATTGAGAAAGTAAGAAAGACGCAGAAAATTAAGCAGAAGATAGTGGCAGCCATTTTAACTGATACTGTTGTTTCTGCGGCTTGTGGTGCTAATTATTGTTTTTTAATAATTTCAAGTTGATCAAGTAACAAAAAAGAATCGGTACTATATAGGATTGTGGTGTTATTCTGTGCCAAGATAAAACACCAAGATAAAAACGGTGCGAGATAACGATAAAAAAATTCAGACGTCAATGATACAGTGCTCGAAGTGACGAGTGCATGTGTAAATGATCACAGAAAGTAGTGGGGCTTGATCGTAGTTGGCTGAGTGGACAGCCGAAAAGGAGGAGCTGCCGGAAAGGTTGTTACAAGCGACAGCGACGGCGACGGTGGCGACGGTGACGACAACGACAACGGTGGCTACGATACGACGGCGACAACGATCGCGAAAACAAAGCGGCAGCCCTGCCTAGGCAGTGTTATTTTGCAGTTTCTTTTTTAGAAACCTTCTTCAAAGAGAATCGTTACTATTGCAAAGTGCACACAGTCACGCGCCACCGCGTACATCAGCGCCACGAGATGGAGAGACGAGCTGCTTTTGTGCTGCTGGGAATGCTATATTTAGCGGGCACCCTCGTCACGGTCCAGGCAGGTGAGACTTATCCTTTCTTTTGGATTATCTACTATTCAATCATTCATTTATTCGTATTTCATTCTTTTGCCTTTATTATATCATTTATATTATTATATCATGTTATATCATTTATTATATAGCATTCGTTGTATTGTCAAATTGTATATGATTCTTTGTGTAGGCTATTTTTTTTTATAAAAAAAATATTTAAAAATAAAATTCTTTCTTTTAATTAAATATGGAAAAAATCTTCATATTTTTTGTAAATATGATTTATAATATAATCATAATAAATTAATATAAGAAAATTAATATTATTGAATACTAAGAAGATGTCAATCGAATTTTATTTCTGAGATAAATGAGATAATTACTGCCTAATTTTTTTTTATTTCTTTGAAAATTTTTGAAGATATTTCTATATAATATTTATAATTAAAAATTAATTGTAATTCAAAAGATTTAATCATCACTAGTAGTGACGTAGATATCACATGGTGTCTGAAATCTTTATTGTACATGCGCTAATTGCAAACAAGGTTATTTTAATTATAATTAAATTTATTAAACTTTTTTAATATCATATAAAAAGAATAATATGTGTGTGTATGTGTATGTACATATATTATATTATATATATGTATATACATACACTTATTATTTGTATATACTTATACAAATATTATTCTTTTTATATATATATAATATATTATATTTTAAATTGAAAATGTTTTTTATGTAATATAATTTTTACGAATATTTCGCATTAATGCAAATAATATATCTTGACAAATTATGAAATTTTATTTTTAGTTTCGATTATACCATATTACATTAGAAATATAAGTATCTCAACAAGGCATCAATCTATTTTCAATTATTTTTTTAAATTGAATATTTAAAGATTGTTTAAAAGATTTTAAAATAAATTAAAAATTTGATTTATGATAAAATTATTGGTATTACTTAGATCCCATTATTATTGTACATATGTATATATAATTTATAATCAATCTAAAAAATTCAAGCAAATCAAAATGTTTAGCAATCGTTTATTTCTATGTATAAAGTCATTTCTGGAATCGTTTTAAGCTAAAGTTAAATTTTTGTTCATATAAATTATTTTTAATTATTTTGAAGTATTTTTGACAAAAATACATATATTATGATATGTTATTTTTTTTTTACAATATAGAGTTTTTATATTGTATTTATGTTATAATCTCTATGTTATGTTATATATACTTAATATCATTCGCGTAAAAATTTGAACATGTGATTTTCGAATATAATTTTCTAATATGGTGAATTTTGACCTTCACGATCATTCGAATTGCGCACTTTTAGTTATAATGCAAGACACTAGGATCACAACATTTGATGCTGCAGTTACATTCCAAGAGACGTACGCAAAGTACCCACGCCAAGCAACTTTTGTTGCGTAACAATTGACCCTATTTTACTAGTCCATCCAGAAAACTTTACTGAGTTTTAGCGATCGTTACGCGGAAAATTTTTGTGTTCGCTCGATTATTATATAAATCACAAAACTTTTAATCGCGATAGTATTGTTACTATATTGTCTGCAGATAAATATAATACATAAATACTTTTTCAATTATTATTTGTTGAATATTTTACTATACAATATATAAAAAAATGAAGAAATTTCTTTCGTATAAAAAAATTAGTAATTTTTAAAAAAAAATTTTTTTATTCGAATCAATTGTAATAATTAAAGCTTTAAATCTTTGAAGTCAAAAATATATTAATGTACATTTAGTTGTGAAAATGTGTAGTGTAAAAAAATTTTAAATGTTTGTCAGGATAATATAGATTAGAATTTATAAATATAATTTTCATTTTGTCTCCATCTCATTTTGATACTATATAGTTATAGTTTATAACATAAAATTAAAAAAATCTTTTATAAGTTGTCATATTTGTATTCATATTAGAGTTAAAATAATTTTGTAAAGATATATTTTCCTTGTTTATATTTTTAGTCGCATACCTTGTTTATTGAAAAGTAAACTTAACCTCTACATTCTAGTGCCGTGAATGTTTTATTCGCTCAATTTTGCCGTTATTTGTAAACCAGACAAGAATAATGTTTACATTTAACCCTGGGAGCATGCATCTATTTTTGATGCATCTTTAATATATATATACCATAGAATAATACAACATCATTACAATTTTCATTATTACAATTTTATTTCGTAAATATTTTATAAAAAATTGAAAATTTATATGAAAATCTATTTCACATCAAAATTGATTATTTTTATTTACGAAACTTTTTTCAACATGAGATTAATATCTACTATTTTAAGTATGAATTTGACTATATATTTTATGTAATTTTATACTATTCTTATGATGAACGAAAAATTCTGAAAATATTACTAAATTTCTATTAGAAGTACATATTTTTTATATTTGTATATTATTCGTGATTATCGAGAATGAGTACGCTAATCGATACCTATATATATGTTTTTTACCGAGTTCTATATCTTATCTACAATGTAAAAACATGATAACTCCATATTCTTCAATCGATTTTCTTATATGTTATAGACTTTACAGATTAAATGTAAAGCAATAAAATATTCGCGATGATAGATTTGCAATACTATAATGTAATTTATAATCCATACATTTATTCATATTAATGCGAAAAATTTCTGCTAAAATGTAATTTTTTTCTGCAGTAAATTTATTTCATTTTAAATTTGTAATTCAACACTATCGTTCACAAATCCACTTATAAGATATCTACACTATTAATGAAAAATTCATGAATTTACTAATTACTTTCTTTATGAATATTTCTTCATTAGTTCTGAAATCTTTATATTTATTCATATATAAGCAGCAAGACTACCAACTTAATACTACCAACTAAAACTTCATAATAATCTTTATTTCAGTAACTAGGCCAATTCTTTTGGTTTACATATTCTGTAATATATCCATTATACAAATCATTTTATATTTATTACCAAAATATTTTCATTAGGATATCTTTAGTTTATTACGTAACTATTATCCGACCAAACCGATTAAAAACTTTTGTCAGTCTTTTAGTATTCTAGGTCTAGGTTAGATCTAGGTTAAAACTTACTTTAAATGATTTCAACTATCGATACAGGTAACGAGCATGTAATCCCCGGGAATTAATACTTTTACTAAAAGTTTTACATGAATTTATTGATGTTATTAAATTCAATAACAATAAAAATATATGAATTTTTATATTAATTTTAATAAATATCATAAATTAATTTTTTATTTTCTTATATCTTCTTCTTTAATTCTTTCTGAGAAAAATTCTTTAAATCATTATATTGTCATTTATCAGATATGTTTTTGTTATTACAGATATTGTTGTTAAAAATATTTTTATTTTTTTTACTAAAAAAATTTTCCATTAATTTATTGTTAATTTCTTATAATTTTTTCAATAATTTTCCAATCGCATTAATTTATTATAATTAACGATTGACATTTTCGCATGAAATGTAACGAACCATTTTAATGAATCATATTCTTAACCGATGCCCGACTTTTGTTACTGCTGCAAATATCTCTATGATATGTACTGATTCGTAGATACTGTTATAGCGTATTTATAATTTTACCGATTCGTCATCGAAACGCTAAGTCATGTGACCTTCGCGCATAAGCATTACTTTGATCATTCTTTGAAAATCGAATAAACTTATTCAATTAATTTGAAATATCATTAATTATGCGTAAATTTTTCGATCATTTATTTTATCATATTTTTGCTTAAAATAAATCATTAATTTGAAATGTTAATTAATTATTTATAGAATTAATATAGGTTAAGATTAATTACGTATGAATAAAAAATTGAAAGAGTGAGTACATTCAACCGATGATTCAGAGCAGAATTTTTTTTTGTGTAACGTTGAATCATTGTAGAATCCTTATGCATGCTGTCTTTCTATGTTATTCATATAATGTATGCCAATGCGGAATCTTCGCAGTAGGCATCCCTCAGATTCCTATGGTATGTAGTTATATATGTAATTTTCAAACTATAATTAGGTGCCAAAAAAAAAAGTGTATCTTTCACGTAGCAAGCACGTGTGTTCAATCTTTTCATATTATTTCATGATAAATCTGTATTTTACAAAATAGTAGTAGAGATCCAATAAAATATCTGATCCGGAAGAATCGCTCGAATCGAAAAGATACACTGGTTCATTTATTTTTATTTAATTAATCTTAATATTTTGAATATTTTCAATATTCTAAATTTTAATCTCTTTAATAAAACTATAGAATTTTATAGAACTAAAATGAATCATTTTATTGTTTCAAGCTTGTTTTAATATACTATATATGTATAGTGCATTTCCAAGAAAATTAGATATATAGACGAATCTTCCGCATCACGGAAAACTTGAGAAGAAAAAAAAAATAACTGAAGAAGGAATTTACCCAATCTTCGAAGATCGAATATATTTGGCACGTGACCGCGTTTACAATTCCAATGTTCTTTCTTCATACTATATCTTTGAGATATACATTAACTGTGTAAATCATCGCATATATATCTTTGCCAATGCATGTATCTTATGGCCATGTATTTATTATCTCTCACTGAGAATGACGTAAGAGAGGCATCTCTTATTGACATAGACATGCGTAACCACGTAAATTAATCGAGGTTTTTTTTTATTTCAAAATTGAACAAATTAAACATAAAAACAATGTAAAAATTTAATAAAACGTTAGAACTTTTTGATTAATTTTTCTTTTATACATAATTAGTAAGAATTCGCGATCAATGAGATATTATTTCCAAAAGTACAGTGAGTTTTATTACGTCACAAATTATTTAAGTTAATTATTGAAATTATAGCATTTATAAAAGAATAACAGAGACTTCAAAAATTCTTCTTTGTAAAATTTTTATTCTGTTAAGATATGTGATAGGAAAAATGATATGGAAAAATTTCAATGAATCTTTTTATTATTTTTATATTAAAAAATATTTTTATCAATTATTTAATTAATCTTTAGTATAATATATATAGTAAATAGATATAATATTAAATTTTTATGTTTCTATTCGTTTTAACTACTGGTCTTTGTGATACTTGATCTGATTTTTAAATCTTGTTCCGTTTACATTAAGATAAGATCTAAATTCGAGGATAAAGAAAACTAGAAGGAAAAATCACTTAAGTAATTCGTATACGTCATTGAGTATTAGTATGTTAAATAAAACATGATAACATCATGGAATATAATCTTTAGCTTAAATTTAGAAATGTTTGTTGGTTTCGTTGATTCTTAGTTAGTTAGTTTTCTATTAATTTTAAAACAATATAGATTGAAAGTTTTTTTCTTGTGATTATCGTACAAACTATAAAATATTTATCGATATTACTTATCTCGTACAATAAATTTCCAATTAACATAATTTAATATATTTATTCCATAAACTATAATAACTTCTATAAACTGTATTTTAGATGAATTTTTAATTTTTTTTTTTTGTATATTTCGTTGATGATTAATTTATCTAAATAACAATGATTAGATAACTAAGAAATAAGTATCCATATTGAATTATTTACATATTTTTTATTTTTTGAATTATAAAATATAGAATAAAATTTCTCGATTCTTGAGTAATTTCATTTATTTACGTTAGCTTTATTGGAGCAGAAAACTTGCAATGTATTTCTATTGGAAAGTCTTTAACTCTACTCTCTCTTACATCAAATTGATGAGTTTATCAGAAAGTGCAGTGACCGGTTTTCAAACGACCCATATTTGAAATTCATTTATCTTCTAAGTTTGTTAAAAGCAAGAATTAATAATATAACATAATATTAGATTAATATTAATAAATAACATAATATTAGAAAAATTGAACAGATACAGATATCTTGTAATGTGCAAATTCGATTCATGATAAATATACTTTAATTATTTGTTCTTTTTTATAAAACAAAAATATATATATTTTTTTTTTTATTAAAAAGATTTTTACATAATTTTTATTTTAAATTTAAAATTTGAATAATTCTTTTAAACTTAAAATTAAAATCAATCAATTATTTAATTTTTCATGAATATATATCTTTCCTCTGAATGAATTCAATTTCTACTTTATAACGGATAGAAATTTTTGATTTTTGGCATAGCATTAGAGTAGTCGAACATATTTGTAAGCATTGGCTCTCTTAACTTTTGTGCTCCATCTCGTGTAATTCCAACTTGCCAAATTGCGTCCTACATCACGGGTGTTCCAATTTCTGCGTCCTCCATCGTGTTCTCTATATTTCTGCATAGTAAAATGTTTAAAGATTTTCGCGACATCTCTTCCTATAGACGTTCAATGGAACTCGATATCTCAGCCTGGACAAAAAATAACTCCGTATAGTTCCAGTTTGGTCTAGTTCGAGATAGTTCGTTATATATATATATATATATAAAGTTATTTCCTTTTTTATTCTTGGAGTATTTTTATCTCAAATCAATTGTTCGCTTAGATTTATTTATAGATAGAATAGAAAAGATAATTATATCAATAAATTTTTTTTGTTTATTTAATAGTATAAATATTCATTATCAAGATTTATTTATCAACAATTGGAATGGAAAATAGACTGAAATATTTACAAAATTTAGAAAAGATAATTTGAAAATGTAATTTTTAATAGAATTTTTAATAGAATTCTAAGGATTATGTCTATAATGTGTTAATATTGTAATATTAATATGTTAATAATTTATTATTAATGTATTAAAAATTAATGTATTGATTTTTATTAATAATTCCAGACATAAATGAATAAATTTGCTTCCAGTTTGAATCATAAATGAATGGTGAGCTATCAACCTCGTTTTCTGAACCGCGCCTATATAAAATACACGATTCTACTATACATATACTTCTGATGTCTTAGGGTCATGTGGCACGTGTTCGCTTCTGCTATCGATCTATTTTCCATCCTACTTGGCGTTCTAGTACCTATAACTTCGTAAATATAAAGTAGTTGGACTCGGTTCTTTATTTATACATTTTCCCTATACACTTTTTTTATTTTAAAATTTTATCTTTATTCTTTTTATAATCCCGAATTCTGAAATTTCTTAATTATAAATTTAAAAAAATTCATCGGTAGATTTTGTTAAAAATTTAAATTTGTATTATCTTTTTTGTTATTTTGTATACATGAGGAATATATGTATGTATGTATGTATGTATGTATATATATATATATATA
>NW_006264183.1:19388-20815 GCF_000469605.1 Apis dorsata
ATATTATATAAATGTTTAAATTGTAAACATTGATTCTTGAAAAAATATGATATATTTTTTCTCTTTATGATATATTTTATAATAGAGAAGACAGAAGATAATAGCTATTTTATAGGTCACTTCAATATGATGGTTATCACTTTTTTCCTCGAGCTTGCATGTATTATAATTTCATCTGGTCGAGTTGATGTCTACGAGGACGACGGGACGTTATAAAAGAATAAATCGCTAAAAATAAATAGGAATCGTTGAACGTGTCTGTCCTCTACCTCGGGGAACCGGATCAACGTGTTCGTTACCGATGTTCCTGCATTCCTGCTGCACGTCTTGTTGTGATTGACTTTTTGGCGCCGGCCGGTTTCGATTCCTTTCTGCGAGTCAATTGACCAGAATTCTATTTTCTACTGAGAATGAAAAAATTATATTCTCATTGAAGAATTTTTTCTCTTTTTTCTTCATTATGTAGCTTATAATTATTTTGTATTCATTGTACTCTTTCAGAAATAAGAATAATTCTAAAAAAATAGTTAGTATGTGACTATACTACATAACCAAGATTTGATTTGTCAATTATTAGATTAAAAAAATATATAGGTATATTAATTGTCTGTAAAAAAATTAATATAAACATCAGAAACATTATTATAGAAAAGATTTATTGTAATAATTATGAATATTATGCCAAATATTATATTTAATAAGGAAATCTTTAATCAAAATTAAAAATCAAATCCCGATCAATCATATAGTTTGCACCGTAGAATATATTGTAAAACGTCATTGATGCAATAAGTAAAGATAGTCATTTCTTTAGAAACTTAGTACACTTATAATCTATTTTTTTATAGAAACCAGACATTTATACAAAATTATATATGTGTAGTTGTTGTTCACCTCTTGATGTTGTAATGTTCTTCCCAATAAAGTAACCTACACGGGAGCGTCGGTCGTGCACGAGAATCAACCTTGGTCAATCAAATGTAGCAACCTGAAGTCGGACGATTTGATCAGATGGACTAGGAACGGGCAATCGCTTGAGCCAGAACTGGCAAGCGGTCAGCTAGTCGTCCAATCGCCAGTGGGCAGCGGAAGTAGCACCCTCCAGGCAATGCATGCCACAGATAACCATGAAGGGGATTATAAATGCACTCAGGATAGCGATGAGTCCTTTCATCTGTGGATATATTACGGTTCGTATATTGATTTCCCTTAACAGATTTCATTACTTTTATGCTGTTTGCTTATATACAGTACTACAGACTACAGGTATAAGCGTTCGGATGTCTGCCAACTTCAGCGTCCATTGTTATTTCTACCCAATTCTTGAAACTGAGGTCACAAAGCGTTGTCATGTTAAATCGTTATTGCATGTTGTGTTTGCACCGAGTATCAGTAATTCATTCATACTCGTTTTTTTTTTTTTTTGG
>NW_006264183.1:20986-25785 GCF_000469605.1 Apis dorsata
CGTTCAAATATTGTTTTGGACTATGAACGTTTAAATGTAGTCAGTACTGTATTTGTTTGCTTATATGTTTGTTTGCTTATTGTATTTATGTATTTATGTGGTAATTATTTATTTTTATGTATTGATGTAATGTAAAAGATGTTTGTATAGTTTCTATTGTATGATAATTTTTAAAGAATCTAAAATGTTATATGTTAAATTTTATAGATATCAGAAGTGTAATGAAAAATTATAATTAGGGAAATCTAAAATCAATTAAAGATTGCTCCAAGAATCTATATCATTTAACGTAGAATACATTTTGATTCCTTAATTATTGTATAGGATTTTTGAATATTATTACATTTGATCATATATTGATGATAGATATAATTAATGAATTCATATTTGATACATATGATTATATATTAATTTATCTGATTTATTTAATGAGTTTCATTTGTTTCACCTGTTATTTATATGAATAATTATATATAGGGTATTTCATTTCAATTAATAATAAATGCATTTAGCTTTCTAATTATTTGTTATTCAAAAAATGTATTAAAAGAAATTTTTTTTATAGGAAAAAAAAATAATTTAATATAATTAAATTTTTTAGATAAGTGCTAAGAAAACATATGAAAATGTTTTATAAATAATACAGTATTATTAATTTATATTGATTTAAAATATTTTAATTATTTATGCTTTCCTTGTTTTTCTTATGATAAATTAAAATATTTCCTAAATATGATTGGTACATTAAAAATGATTCTATGTAAAAAAATAATGTTGACTTTTATATATCCATGTATATTAAATTATTTTTCCTTTAAAGCAAAATAAATTTCCTTTTATACATTTTTTAAAGAATTCAAGAAACAAATGTATTTATAGATTAAAATAGACTATGACATATTGAATTATTCTTTTTGTTATAACATAAATATAATTTCAAGGAATTTTACAATCTTTTTTTTTTTAAATATTTATCTGAATTTCAGGTATCTTCATTGCTTTAAATTTTCCTTGATCAAATTGTAAGCAATTGTGAAATTTCTTCGTATTTTTCTTCTCTCTCTATACAAAGAATCTTGTTATTAAGTATTATCATCGCTTGTCATCGATCGATGTCTATCATATATTAAAACATATGAAAGTTCAAAGTTCATCCTAAGAATGTGATTATTACACTAATGATATCTATTCATTGCTTGAGCTTCTAATTAAATGAAAATCATGAAAATAACTTGTGATACTCACTCTTTTCTCCATGTGTTATTCCACAGTGAAAGTATTTGTAATTGTAGAGTTAGAATAAACGCTCCATGCCATCTATTCTTTCGCTTTTGATGACGCATGATTTTCTCAACATTAATGTATATATTGTTGAGCAAATAGAAATAATAATCAATTAGGATTACTTATCTATTCGCAGTTTGTATTATTGCTTATTAAACATTACTATTATTGAACTGTGTCAATAGAAAAAGCAACTGTGATGAACATTTTGATTAAATACTGAATTTTTAACCGATCAAAAAATTAATTTCTGGTGATGAAATATGTACTATTTATCTATTTTGAGAAAATATATAAAATAATAAAAATAAAAACGTATCTCGTGATTCACGTTGCAATGGATTATCGCTGCTACTTTGTTGAAATTCTTATTATAGCCAGCCATATGTTCTTTTGCGAATAGAAATGCTTGAAAAAATCTTGACTATATTATTTTCTTCGTAATTGTAATCTGCCATTGTTATTATATTTGGCATTCATTATGTGCTCAATTGTGCCGCTTGTGAAATTAATTACGATTGCAGATTCTCGGAACTTGAAGCTCGTTAGAAGAATAAACGGAAAATCAGATTTATCTCTATGTCCTAGAAATCTCATGCTGATGAAGTTTTTGTTTGGTAATTTACAGAATTTTATAAAAAATCTTTCATAACGTATAAAATACGTTCAGAATGATTTTTTTTTATTCTTTGTTTTCATATGATTTTTTCCTTTTTATTCCATTAGATTTTTGCAAAATTTTTAAGATTAATTAATTTTATTATCAAATAATTATATTTTAAAAATATTATAGATTAAAGAAATATAAATGAAAGATATAATAATGCAATTTGTCTATAAAAATAATATAATTCTTACATTGGTTTTTTTATCTTTTTAAAAGATAACTACGGCCTACTCTTCTGATAAGGATGATATTAAAGATAAGAAATGTTAGAAATCGTAAATAGTATGAAAATAATATGATAAAATACGTTGTATCATATAACATATAATTTATATATATGTGTACTTTAAAATTATGAATTCTATATTGAAATCATAAAACAAGCCTCAAATTTTATCTAAAAACAGAAATTGTATAATTAATAAGTTTGTGAAGTGATATTAGCATTTGAAATTTGAATAATAGTCTTTTACCATGTAAAGAATAATAATGAACAAGTATTAAGTAAAAAATGATTTGAATTTTCTTTGATACAGATCTCAAGATAAAAGTATTTGCACCCACGGATGTTCCGTTGACATTAGAATGTGCAAATAAAAGCGCAGGAGAGAAGTTACTATGGTATAAAGAAAGAGTTTTGATCCATACAGCGTTAGCTGGTAACGAGGACTTAATAAAACTAAATAATGAAACAGGCGTTCTGGAACTTCTGAAAACCTCAGATGTGTTGTACGGGAATTATACTTGCAAAGGAACCAATTCTTCTACAGAATATAGGATCGTACGTAAGTATCTTTTTAAAATAATTCTAAAAATGGTAAAGTTTTTAGAATGAAACTATTTTCTTTTATTTATTTTATTCTTATTTTTCATTTCAACAATTTTAATTTTAACAAATTAACATTCTAATTTTTTTTTAATACAACCATACCAATTCCTTTTAATTCATCAATTTTAAAAATGTTTACTGTTTGCAGCAAGACCCACGGCGTACATGCCTGATTCAACAAGCGTAGTAGAAGGAGAAAAACTGCATTTAACTTGTGCTGGTAAGCAAAATCCTGGTATCAAAGTATCATGGAAGTTTGGGGACCAGAATTACACGCGTAGCATGGGCCGCGTTAAACTTGGATGGGACCATGAAAGAAATATATATGGCGCTATCCTAATGGTTGAAAACATCGAGATGAACGATCGTGGCAATGTTTACTGCAGGGTATCTTATAACTGGTCTGATACTGCAGAAAATCACATGGCAGAGGCGCATACATTCCTCAGGGTCAAAGATAAGCTCGCCGCACTCTGGCCCTTTTTAGGCATTTGCGCGGAGGTTGTTATTTTGTGCGCCATTATTTTAGTTTATGAGAAAAAGCGAAACAAGGCTGAACTCGAGGAGTCTGATACCGATCAAAGCCCCGACACGTATGTATATTTCTTCGTTCTTATAATTTTCATATAAAAATTGTTCTCATTTTAAACTATTTGAAATTTCAACTCTATAGAGGACCGAGTAGAAGAGATGATAGATTGGAGTATTATATTCCATTGCACGGGCCTCTCCCACCCTCTGAACTTCCTGTCGATCCCCCTGTTACACCATCAAAACCAGAATTCCCAGGTCAAAGGGCCATCCAACAATTGCTCTTTTCCAAAGAATCACGTCGTTCATCTGCACCTGCGCGGTTGAGTTTATCCCGCTATTGCTTTAAATCTTTCCCTCTGAAGTCGTGCCGTCGCTTTCAGCTATATTGGCGCTTATCCAAAAGAGAATACTGTGAAAGTAAAGAAATACGAACTTAAAGTTTTATTTCTGAAGAAAGTATATGATTCGATTGTCATCAAATTTCAAATTATATGCAAATCATTTCATAAATAGGTGGCTAAATATTTAGGTTAGATCAATCGCGGAATTGCTTTTGTTAATAATACTTTCAGTATAAATAATTTAATTACACTTTTTTGTAGATCATTATTATTGCAATTAATTTGATAATTTGGATAGTATTCAATAATATAGATCTTTGAAGACATATGAAAAAATTTTTGTTATTTTAGTTTATTAGATGTATAATATTACGTATCAAAACATATAATGTATATTACAAAAATTAAGACGAAGAAAAAGAAAACGCTTGTTAAGCTTTTCATCATGCCACCTATATTTGAAATATCTTGTATATATAATAACATCACCATTTATTGATTATTACACTGTGCGTGACTCATCCTCGTAACTAGTCACCTTCGAACAGTATCGATCTTATTTAATAATTGTTTTTATTTCATTCCGCAGCAAGCCAACACCCAACAAAGACTCCGACGTTAGACAAAGAAAGTGAAGGAGTGGATAATAAGCGGCGAATGAATGAGAGCGATGCAGGATAGCTGAATCAATGTGGGAAAATAATCGTGTGGCATCTGCCGAAGTGACAATATAGATAACTGTTACAAGAAAGAAAAATAGCGAAATAGAACAAAAATAAAGAAACAAACTATTCCGAAACGAGAGAAAGACATCGTTCGAAGCGGAAACATGAATATAAGAGTAAGAAAAAAAATAATAGGAAAAGAAACGATATAATGTTCTAAGTGAATAGGCTAAGCTCAGGAAGTGAGATCCCCGGCCCTCGTCATTCGAGTGCATACCTGAATGGATACAGGCTTGTCTATGCACAGAAAATGTTAGCGTGCGCGGAATTATAATTTACTAACAGATTTAAATTAAGCCTTACTATCGTGTTCACTCCATTTATCAAATGTTCGTCTGTCCGTACTCTCTTATTACACTGCTTTGATCGATGAAAGCTAAAAAAAAAAAAAAAAAAAAAAAAAAAAAAAAAAAAAAAAA